>NC_038255.2:7427239-7582721 GCF_000004515.6 Glycine max
AGAGAGTAAATGGTTAATCAGTTATCTATAAATTGAACACCATTGTATCTCAATCATCATCATCATCTTTTAATCAATCAATATGATTCTTTCTGTTATTGCATCTGTCTGAAACTACTTGGCGTTAGCCTATGATGATCTCTATCCCTCACATCTTCTAATTACTTACATATTGATAGTGTTGTATTCATCCAAAAGATTTGGTTTATGTGGCAGAAAATCCAGAGTTCCATTCTCTTCCCAGCTTCCTATTTGGACAGTCCATGGGTGGAGCTGTTGCATTAAAGATACACCTGAAACAGCCTAAGGCATGGGATGGTGCCATTCTTGTTGCGCCTATGTGTAAAGTATTATTCTCGAAACACAATCATGTTTGGAGTTCTGGTGGTCTTTGCTTTGATCTCCCTTTGACCTAAAAATCTGTGTAGATTGCAGATGACATGGTTCCACCAAAATTCCTCACTCATATCCTGATTGGTTTAGCCAATGTTTTACCGAAGCATAAGTTAGTTCCAAACAAGGATTTAGCAGAAGCAGCATTCAGAGATTTGAAGAAGAGGGAACAGGTTTGTATTTTGTAATGTAGTCCAACGATATGTTACTTTTGGTCTGCTAATAGAAATCCAAAGATCCATCTTTCCTTGTGTGTGACTCCATTTTTTCCCAATTCTTTTCATGCATTTCTTTTTGGTAATCTGTGTGTTGTTACTAAGAGATTGACTCTTTTTTAATGATTTTGCAGACTGCTTACAATGTTGTTGCTTACAAGGATAAACCACGTTTGAAGAGTGCTGTAGAAATGCTTAAAACTACCGAAGAAATAGAACAGCGATTGAAAGAAGTATATTTTGATCTTCTGGCTTATCTAAACTAGGTGGTTGGAGTTGGTGAAAATTTTGGTAAAAGTTATAGGTTTAAAAAGGTCATAAGTTTATGTGGCAAAGATGCTAGTATGTATTTCATCTAAAACTAGTTCAATAGTTGAAACTAGTGCACATATATATATATATATATCAATTCTAAAACAAAGAGCTACAAAACCCTAAAAAGGTGTCTAGAGAAGACCCTTTAAATTTTCAAGTGTTTAAGAATCATTTCTGTAGAAATAGTGAACAGTGGTCCTTTTTAAGACTGCATTTTTGCTCTGGCTTCCCAAGACACGACTCTGCTGCTTATATAGGCATTTCTATTGATCTTCGTCTCTTATTTATAATATGCTTAAATTGATCTAAATTCACAGTTAAGAAGGCAATAAATATATTTGCATGCTTCTTACAACACATCAATCTACTTTGAATAATTTATCTCACTAAATGAGCTAACTTTAGTTCTTTACATGTATCATTGTATTAATGTGGCTGATGCTTCTATCCTCAAATGTGAAAAGCTTACTAAGTTACTTTACCTTGTCCATACCCTATAGCTAACAACCCTAAAAATGGTGTCATTTTCTGCATGGTAGTATATCTTGGAATTTTTATAGATGGTCATAGACTCAGTAGAAAAATTGCTTTAGGAGAAATTAATACATGGATCAGAACCACTACATGTTCATGGTCTTAACCAATTTTCATGTGATATATAATCAAAATTTTCAATTTACAAGTAACACTAGGTTACATGTCATGTCATGTGAAGATTGGTCGGGACTATAGTGGTTTTTGGACCATGTAATAATTTCCCGTGCTTTTGGGTTTGATAGATTGTTCTTTTTAAGAACTACTACTGTTTAAATCTAAAATTTCACATTTTTACTCAGGACTATATACTGTCAGTGAAATAAAATTTATTCATTTTCACATGCAATGGTTGTGATTACAGGTTTCTCTACCAATATTCATCCTTCACGGGGAAGCTGACACTGTGACTGATCCATCAGTGAGCAAAGCCTTGTATGAGAATGCAAGCTGTTCAGACAAGAAGCTTCAGCTTTACAAGGATGCCTATCATGCACTTCTTGAGGGTGAGCCTGATGAAATAATAACTCAAGTTTTTGGTGACATCATATCTTGGCTAGATGAGCACAGCTTGACACACAATCAATCTTCCTCTTAATACCGATTAATTATTTTTGCTCTCTGGATTCAAAAGATGAATATTCATTCAGCTTGTTTTCAGCAATGGAAAATAGAAAGTTGCTATTGTTTCCATAAAAGTAACTAGAGTATCAAATTTTGAACTTGTCTGTTGTTTGCAACTTAAGTCAGTTACTAGACATAACCTTGTTTTTATGTAAAGAACCTATTTTTTTTTTCGATAAGCTATGTAAATAACATATAATGTTTATATCTTTACTTAATAAAGAAAAGAAAATATAGTGGGAACACAGAATCAATGGCTCCTATGCCTGCTTTGGGGGAAGTTTGTTGATTAAGGTTTAGCTAGGAAACTTGTTTTTTTGGCATGGTGCAGCAGATGTGACTGCATGATATGTGGCTTGTTCTATTTTGGTATTCTGTATCCCCTTTTTTGTGACTAACCAACTGCCAATCAATTCACTGAGTTTGGATTATTTTACTATATCACATTAAAAAAACTTATGTTAAAAAGTTTAATTAACTTATTTTTTGTTTACTAACAAGGGTTAGATTTGGGCTAATCAAGTCAACTCCAAAAATGAAGGATCAAAGTTCTAACATTAGAATGTTAGAATAAACACTTATGAATACATTTTGGAAATTAACTATAAGAAGAGTGATAGCAACACATTTTTTAACAAAATTCTTCTAATACCTATTTTATTATTGGTTAAATTTTATTAAATAAGAAATTTGGAAAAAAATTGTGTTTTCTAAAAAAATTTAGCCAATATTTCCAAGAATCAGTTTCCCTAGTTTGCAGGGGATGTAGACTCCATTCTGCGCAACCAATTTGTGTTTTTAAATAAATTTTAGTCAATTTGTTTATTAAAACCTATAACAATTTATTTTTAAGAAACGGATGTGATTTTACAACAACTTGTTTGCAGCAGTCATGATTACAACCGTTTTGGCTGCATATTAGATTATAACAACTAACATCATGAAATTCTAATTCCTTACATTTTTTTGAAAGAATAATTCCTTATATCTTAGAATGTGTTTTCCAGGTTATTTTAGCTAATTTATATTTTACTTAACTTATAAATCTAATTAAAATAAAAGTGTTTGGTAAGATAGAGTAACGTTTATTTTTTATTTTTTAATTTTTTACGATCAATAGTTTTTAAAAAATCTTCATTTTTTGCCTCCATTATTATAACATTATTTATTGTAATAAAATTTCTTTTGATACTATGCTATTAATTTTATGTTTTAATCAAATATTTAATCTTTAAATAAAAACTAATCAGAGTTCAGAAATTATAAATATACTTTAGTCTTTTAATTATATTTTAGGTAATGATAAATTTAGGAAATTATTAGCCAAATTTAAGGAATATTGCAAACTAATGTCGTTGCACCTATTAGTTAGAGCTGTTGTGAAATAAATCAAGATATGAAAAACAAAAAATTAATTTAGGATAAAATTGATTAATTAATCGTATTAAAATTTCTTGTAGCATGCACAATAGTAGAACATATTTACAAAAACTACTAGTATGGGTCTAGTCTAGTCACTAGTGATATATGAGTGTTCAGTAATACATATGCGATCTTAGATTCAAATATCAGTTATACAAAAAAAAAAAAAACTTGAACATGTCTAGATATTCTATCTACCAAGATCTTTAATTCAGATATAATAAAAGCAATAATTATTTAATTTATTTTGATATTGAAAATAAAAATTTTGAAGATTGATAATTTGAATAAATTTGGAAATAATCTTTGTAATTTGATGAAATCAATATTAAATTACGGTAATATGCAAAAATAAATTGATTCATTAATTCTATCCAAATTTCTTGTAATATGTACAATATCTGAATGTATATACAGAAGATTAAATTTGCTGTAAATTAGGAAACAATCACATTGACTTTGTTAATTTTTTCCTGTTCGTAATTTGATGACATCAATATTAAATTATATGTTATTTTGTAAGTTTAATTATGATTTTGATTTTTTTTATTAAATTATAATTTTAATATCCTAATATTTAATTCTAACATTTGATTCTTCTAATTTTTAAATTTTAATTTTTCCGTTAATTTATAAGCATTGACAGTTATGTTATTTTATTAAATGATGTGACACATTAAATATAAATAAAACATTAAGTTAAAATCATAAAAAAATAAGGGTATTGCTGAGATCTTTTTTCTCATGTTTCCTACTTCCCTCTTGTTGAACACGTGCCAAAACTCCTACCCTTCCGATTTCAGTTCCACGACAACTCCACCACTACCTTTGCTCCAAACTCTCAAAACTCCTCCCCTTCCGGTTCCAGTTCCACGGCAACCGCAGGTGGCCACATCTTGGTCGTGCATGTGGCGGAAGATAGCGATCACTACTAAAAAAAAAAGTTTTCTACATCGCCTTATTAATATTGATTATTGCTAAAATCGATGTTAACGAAAGCGCGGTGGCATTTTTGTAATTAAATGGAGTTACTTAACATCGGTTTTAGCAAAACTGATGTTAACTACTTATGTTAACATTGATTATTTAAAAAACCGATGTTAACATGATGTTAAGATGAATATGGTAACATCGGTTTCGGCAAAACCGGTGTTAACTTCATAGAGTCAACATCGGTTTTGAGAAAGCCAATATTAAGGAGTTGATTTTAACATCGGTTTGTTAAAAAACCGATGTAATGTATTTGATGTTAACATCGATTTTTACAAAACCAATGTTAACTATATTCAGTTAACATCGGTTATCCATAAAAAATCGATGTTGTTATGTTTATAAGTTAAAAATTGAGATTTCACAAGTCGCGCGCGCTCGAAAACCTTGCCCTCCTTCTTCTCTTTGTCATCCTCCTGCCTGAAATCGCTCTTCTCTTTCTCCTCCTGCCTGAAAACTGTCGGAAACCGCTCCCTCGACACCCACATTGTCCTCGCTCGAACCCACAGAACCCCCTACACTGTTCTTGGAAGTCTGGCTCGAAGAAAACCCAACATACACTGTTGCTACTAGGGTGCTGAAACACTCATGGGTGCTCAAAGCTCAAAGCTTTCTCCGCGAGGTACGTAGGTCAACTTCGTGTATGCTAAGTTTTCGTGGGTGTTCATGTTTTATTGATGATAATAATAATAATAATAATAATAATAATAATAATAATAATAATAATAATAATAATAATAATAATAATAATAATAATAATACGTCTCCAGTTGCAGTATTGCTGATTGAGGTATGAGGAAAGCTTAAAGTTTCATGTCATTTTGTTACATCTCACTGCCATTGTCACTGTTTGGGTTCGAGGTAAGCTTGGTCTCTTTTTCATTTGTAGTTTACTTAGGAAACATGTTGAAGTTTGTCTCTGTTAAATCTATAGACTGCTTGGAGCACCAGTAGAGATTACTTGTGATAAGGATCCTGTTATTGTGAGTAATTTAGCTCACTATCTCATTATTTTGCATTAAACATGTTCATAACAAGTTACTGACACTTCTTGCAATTATTTTGGAGTTTGGGGCACTTGTTTGGTATGTCACAAATATTCCAAATGCCTTCCATATAAATTTGTTTGATATATAACTTATATTGTAGTGTCTGCACGCATTAAGTTACCATAGCATAAATATGATGTGGCATAAGCAGGAGTAAGCTTATTTTAGGGAAATTTGTAACATAGATTCAATTATATGTAGGACTAGGGTCAGATATAGTCATAAACAAATTGTCTTTTGGTTCTTTGGTAGTAGATCACTGCTTTTGGAATGTGTTTGGTTTCTTTGCTTGTGCAAGCATTTCAACCACTTCCCTCATGGTTGGTCTCTCCACACTTTGTTCCTGAACACATAGCATGGCCACAAAGTATACCTGCTTTGCTTCATCTAAGGGAATGTGACATAGCCTCTCATCAAGAATCTTCACTACCTTGTCATTGCTCCAATTTGTTTGCAACTTGGTCCATTGAACAATGTCTAGACCTTCTTCCCCAAAATTCCCCACTGGCCTTCTCCCTGTTAGTAGTTCTAACAACACCACTCCAAAGCTATAGACATCATTTTTCTCATCAACTTTCAATGTGTATGCATATTCTGATATATAAATCAAAATCAGTACACCATAATAGTTGGCTTTTACATTTTAGCGCAAAAGTTAAAGTAGCTATGCCAATGTATGACAGTACAATAAATGTCATTGTTGAGAAAAAAAAAATGTATGAGTATGTAATAATAATGATTATAATGATGATGATGATGATGATGAAAAAGACTGGCTAATTAACAGTTTTATAGACAAACAAGGGAAAAGCTTTATATTTAATTTTCAAGTTAACAAATTAAATTTGTAAGAAGACAAGTTCGTGGTGCCTTGTGCCTGTAAATTGTTGAATTTTCTTTTTTCTGGGGTTTTGAGAAAGTAAATCTTAGATCTCAATCTGGTGCCTTGATGAAAGAAGCATATGCTTTTGGTTAATGTGCATTTGGTGGCTCTTATAGATATGTTAAAGGGTGTTAGTAAAAAAAGGATGGTTGTGTGATTTGCTTTGGTTTGAATACGGGTTTATGGTTTCAAGGCATGCAAAAGCACAAACCCAGTTAAGGTGAGGAAAAAAAAAGATTTAAAGATTGAAAGAATTCTCCTTTGTGTTAGTGGAGCCTTCGACCAATCTAGAAATTCACGTACATGTGGGACACGGTGGTCCCAGAAAATAACAAGTAAATGCTAATGCTACAGTCGTAAAATAAATAAAATATTTTTGTGCTAACAAAAGACAGAAAAGTATATTAATTCTATTCCCATTGACTTTTTTACTATGAATATCTGATTGTTAAATGGACCTGAAATAATCATCTCTGTTGATATCCCTTCACCTATCAGGCCAAAGAGATAACCACTGCTCTGAAACCAGGAATCTATGAAGCCTACTCTTCACACAACCATTGGGCCTAATCCAAGTAAAACTGCTACCAACGCATTTAATTTCCTGAAGCTCCATGTCAGATATCCATTGATTGAAAGCTGAGATGTCATAGGAATCAACACTTCTTTGGGTTAAGCTAATTCTTTCCTCTGGACTTCTAATGCTATTAAAGTCCCCAAGAAAGCACCATAAGCCATTAGGATTAGAGGCCCTCAACTGTCTCAATTCATCCCATAAGACTCTCTTCCCAGCAAGGTCACAAGGAGCATAGACATTAACAATCAACAACCTCTGATTATTGTTGACACACCTCCCTTCAAGCAATAAAAAGTTTCTACCTTCTAACTTTAGTAAAGCTGTTATTCCTGGTGGGAGTCTTCTGTCCTGTTCATTATAGACTTTGGTTACTAATTTACCAAAAGAAATAAACATAAAATTGGGGTGAAGGGGTTATCTAGATTATGGAGGGAGAAACTCACATAATAAGCATGCCAGTAGTAAAGCTCCCTTCTTAAGCTGGCCTCAATTCTTTTTAGGAGATGTTCCACGAGTTTCTGCTTGTTTGAACAGAATGTATAATATGCACTAGTATTTTGGTTAGTTGAACAAATTATTTATGGACTCTTATTCATTACCTAGAGAATCAATTTCGACTGGACAAAATCCAACAGAAGCATTTGAAATTTCCCTCGTATTGAGAGTAAGCTGATAAAACAATAACAAAATTCAAATTAAAAACTTAATCCATAATCTGATCGACAATTTTAAAGTTACAAAATGATGCTACTTATATTGTTTCTGCCTTCAAATAAGCCAATCTTATAAAGAATAGAAGTAAAGCAGCTTAGTTGTATTCAGAACCCAAATAATAAGATGTTATTAGCTTCTCATTCTCCCTTATAGAACATAACATAGAAAGAGAAGTTTCTTGCCGTGAAAATGATGGATCAGCTAGGATCTCTGCAGCAACTTCTATTAGAATTTCCTCCCATCCAACCGGAATTGGTTGTTCTTCTGAAAAAGGATAGCTGCCCATCATAGTGCCCCATTTAGTCTCTATAGAGAATTTTCTAGAAATGTTAAAATAAATATGTTGTCAGTCAGAAGTTTACTTGTGTGCATTGCATGCTTCAATAGTCTGCAAAATCCTCCTCTGAGGAACAGGTCTGTTGAAAGTCATCAATAGACTATATGCTGACTTAGTGGAATAAAAACCACTAGGATCAGCTTTCCAAACCATGGTGTCCTGCATCTAGTGCTGAATAGTAATAGCAATAATGTCATCCATGAAAGCTACTGCTAGATCATGAAAGCTACTGCTAGATCATCCATGAAAGCTACTGTCTTTGGCGTGTGTGGGGTGTGAGTGTATCATATGTCGCTTCAAATTGATCATTATTAGTTTGTGTAAGCGGTAGTGAAGGGACTTCACCTTTTTCTGGGGTTCGTGTAATTGTAAACTAAAAACTGGATGGTGCCACCTAAGTGTAAAATATGCATATGAATTGTGAAGCTCCTCACTACTACTAACTCTTCTTGAAAGCATCTTCTCTTTGGTGTATACCTCCAGCTCTTGCTCCAATTTTGATTCTTTGAGTTGTCTTTGAGCTATTTTTGTTTCCATCAGTATTTCCTTCTCGCTGGCCTTGAGAGCTTCAATCCATGCCTCAGCTGCTGCTACTTTTTTATCAGCAATTTCTTCTACTGAGGCTGCATGATTTGTTAGATACTCATACTCAAATTTTGAGATAGTGATCATGGAACTATGTTGTGCTTTTAAAGATCTTTCTCTAATGGTACTCTTAGTAAGAGTTTTCAGCTTCCCTAAGGCTACAACTTCAGATGCTTTGGCTACCACAAACAGTCAAAAGATCTGTTGCTTGGCAGCAAGTGCTGGTAACATATCTTTGTCACCAAGGTTTGCTAAAGTATTACAACATGAACTTTCAGAATCCAACCACCTTGTGACGTGTTTGAAGAGTCCAGTTGTTCGAATCTGTTCCACTATGTTAGCCTGAAATTTGAAAGCTCTTAAACATTATGAGTAATCATTTATTGGATTTTCTTCAATGAGATGAGCTCCCTAATTTTGCAAATAACACACATCAAAAGAAAAAATGTAGTGTCAAAACCTTGATTGGTGAAACATCAACCATTTCCATTTAATTAGGAGAGCATTGTTGAGGACCTTAATGTGTTTGATCCCCAAACCTCCCAAATCTCTAGAGACAGACACCTGTCTCCAAGCTACCGAAGCTATCTTCTTCCCTTCAAAGCTAGCACCCCAAAGAAATTGCCTTTGAATGGCAGTTAGCCTATTAATCAGTGCTGTAGGGGCCCTGAAAAAAAGACAAATTGAACACAGGCAATGCTATTAGGACAACATTGATTAGAGAAATTCTGCCAGCCATCAAACACAGGCAGTGCTGTAGGGGCCCTTCAACCACCTCATGGCTCTACCCATTGGGTGCGTGAGGGAAATGCAAATGCTACTACTACTTGGGTCTTTGAATAATATTAGTGCAAGTGGGAACGTTGAAGAAGTGAAGCCTGCCGAACAAAAACCCAATCACAAACACAGTTTTTCAAGACAAAAGAAAAACGCCTAGTGGAAATCTGCATTACATGACAAAAAACATGCATGTGGAGGAGGCATGGTGAGCAAAATGAAAACAACATTATAATAATGGAATATAAAAATTAAAAGGGTGGATCCACCCTTACTCACTTTACACATTTGCTCAATTTAGAGGAGCTAGATCCAATAAATGGGAAATATTCCATCACTCCATGTATCCACTCCTTGATTACTAGTCCCCACTCATAGTTGGCTTCTTTAAATAAATCAGGCCAACACGAGTATGGTTCTGCATTAAGTGAAATCAAAATCCGTAGTACTGAAAATAGAAACTTGGACAAGAGTTTAACCATACCTTATATATGATGTTCCAGTCCTCAATGATGATCAAGGAAAAATTTAAGAGTTAGGATTATGCGAACTAAATGATGTGTGATTCCAAATAACTTTTTAGAATGCCATTACGACTTTCTTATATTTAAAATGACATTAAATATTATGTCAAAGATTCAATTTTACAATCATGCCTCCCTGCAACAAGTCAAAAGTCATTGAAAATCAGCTAGTTTAATCCTTCATCCATCATCTGTCCTTCAATTTCCCCACAATTTTCTCTTGCCAATCCTCCTAAGAAGACCAGTTGACTCCAACTTTGAAATTTCTCAGACCTCATCAGCTTCCAAGAATTGGATAAAATTAACGAATGACCTTCCATTAATCCACTTCATCTTATAACAATTAAAGGGTCTGACAGTTTGCTAATACAACAAATTCAACAACCCATCTAATTTCCTTAAACACAAAATAACTAAAAGAAGAAAAAAAAGTTAAGCATGCATAATCCGACAATGCAACAAAGTTTTGAAAAAGAACTAGAAAAATTAGGTAATAAGATTTTTTTTCCTACACCTCATAGATAATTGGATACTATGATTCAGTATAGTGATTAGATAAAATTAATATATATATATATATATATATATATATATATATATATATAAATTTATTAGACTTGAATAAGAAATTCTAGTCTTAAAAAAATCAGAAGTCCCAATTTAAGTAACTAGGTTTATAGAATGTTTAGTAGTCACATTACTGAATTGTAATTTTTTTTTTATAAAAAAAGTAGTGTGCAGTTTATTTACTTTTTAAGTAATAGAACTAGTATTATGACAACTTTTGAGTGCTAAAAGGCCATAATAATAAGCGAAAGTAGCAGCTACCAAGGTTGAAAGCAAAACTTACTTATGTGAAGAGAGCGCTAAAACTAGATAGAGGGAAGGAAATGGATGCACGACAGAATCAAATATATTATTTATAATGTCATTTAGCCTTTTTTTTTATTTAATTTGCTAAACACTAAATTATGCTGCCATACTATTTTCAGATTCCATTAGGAGCGATTTTAGCCATTGTTGATCCTGTGGTCATTGCTGTTTCGAAATTCAAAGTGGTCCTGCGGTTATTGCTAGAAAGTCAATTGTGCTGAAGCCTCGAACTCAGGTATTTATATCTTTGATTCGAAAACTAATTTCAAATTGTTGTTGTATGCATTACTGGTATATTTGTAACTTATGCTATGCCTATCTACATGACCTTTCTTTCATTGGACTGATATCTTTGAAGTATTTACTGTGATTTTAACTCTCAGAAGTTGTTAATTGTTAGTGTTGAATGTTTTTGTATTTTTATCTACTACCCTTCTCTATATATATATATATTGTGATTGCCACTGCCCTTCTCTCTCTCTCTCTCTTGTATTCTCTCTATATATGTTTTTTATTGAACTGCAAAATTAATATATATATTAAGCAATAAATAGTACCAGAGGTACTACAGGATAGCACAGGAGAGAAGATCTCCTAAAACATAGAACAAAAAACAGAAATACATTTGCCCTACAACAAACCACCAGAAGCTTGATCCTATTGAGCACACTCTAATTAAAAGCCATAGACATAGCTGAGGACCATTGATGGAAAGGAACATTAAAGTCCTTTTCCCGCCCCCTCAGCCAGGACCAAGTGAGGAAATTTCTATTATCCACCAACTTAGAGATGTGAAAAGGCTGATTATGAAAGATGATATCATTGCGGAGCTTCCATATTGACCTTGTAGCTGTTGTCCACCATATTTTCCTTCTTCTATTGGAAACCTTTGAGGCTACTATGGAGGAGTGCTGGAGGAAATTATCCATGGGCCTACAATGAAGAACTCTGTTCTCCCTAACCCAGGAGTTGAATTCCCACCACAGAGGCATAACTTTTGGTAGAGAAGATCCCATTACATGTAGCTCCCCACACCCAAGTATCCTTAAACCTATCGTTTAGGTTGATAGCAGCAGTCTAATCAATAAAAGTTGAAGCTATCCCCATCTCATTATCAAACAAATTTTGCCTCCAAGAGAACTTCCATTCCCACCCAGATTCACAGAAAGAACCCAAATCTGCTACTGTCTGAAGTCTTCGTAAGGAAATTTGATATAATTCTAGATATTTTTCTTTAAGAGTTATCCCACCATCAACCCAAGAGTCCTCCCACAACAAAATTTGATCTCCTCTTCCCAACTTCCAAATAAACTGCTTAGAAACCTCAACCATACTCCGATGTTGATTAATGGATCTCAAGTCATACCACCAGTGAGAGAAATGTGGCTTTGGTTTGTAAATTACAGTGTAGTTTACAAAAGCAAAGGTGAAACGAAAGATATTGAGCTGGTAGAGAAGGAAGAGGCACGAATTGGTGTTGAGAATTATAAGGAGGAAGCACGGAATGCAGCACAAAAGCATAAAGCAAAGAGGGTGGAGAGTGTCAATGCTGATGCAGAAGCCTTTGGTGATCACTGGAAAGTTCAGATTGGTCTATGCATTCTGAAGCTGAAGCACTAGAACATATAAAGAAAAGAGATACAGGCCGTTAAAGTGTGTCATTGGAGAATAAGACAGGAGATTCAACTATGCTGAAGATAGGAGATTCGACTAAATTTGTGATAAAACAAGACATGAAGGGAAGAAGACATAAATATGGGTTTAACAACAATAAACGTGAGAAGCCAGAGAAGGTAAGGGTGGTGGATGATGAAACTGGTGACAAACATCAGCTGGATGAAGTCCTAAGGATGCCATCTACATGTGTATTTCTCAAGATATAGTATTTATATTCCATCACGCATCCATTGACTGCTGATTACATGTAATAGAATTTTTTTAACATGCTTGCCCCAAATCAAATCATAATTCAATGTTTGCTGCACAACACGTCACTAAAATTTGCTATGTACAAAATGACACCAACCCCAATCAACCCCTCCCCTGGTAACCCTCAATTTCATTCCTTCATCATTCATGGTCTTCATGTCATTCCTTCCCCGAGACTTTGAAGTACTGTTGTCAATGATTTCTCTACAATTCCAAAAATCTAAGAAAATTTTGCTTGCATTCACCCCACTTTGACATCCTTTAAATCCCATGGAAATCTAGCTTTGAGTGCACACTATGTAATCTTGACATGTCTACAATTATTGTTACTTGTGCTACATAGTAATTTTCTTTCATGTCTTGAAACAAATTTAAAGCACAAGTATCACAACACATCATCAACCTTAATTTGTTATCAGACTATTGATTTATCAGACTTTTTCATTACTATTACATCTTATCCTATTTTGAATCACAATTAAAAAGCACAACTAAATCCCTTATGACTTATCCTCTTTTGATTAATCCTATTTTGTATGTTGTTGTATGTTATTGTATAAAAGATAATGGGTTCTCCACCTGCCTCCCCTCCTCCTCCTCCTTCTCCTCCTTCGGATGCATCGGCTTCGCCGTCTGCCGTGAAGTGGACACGCAAAGCCTCATGTCTACGATCATTGTCTACTAGACCTCTTGGTGCTAAGAGACTAGTGGTCCATGTTGATCCAACTACCGGCAAGGCCGATGGTCCCCACGGGAAGAAATTAAGAACATATTTGGGGATTGTGGCGCGTGATAAGGTGGACGTCACCTACGAGAACTGGAAGGAGGTCCCTACTGCTCAGAAGGACCTGATTTGGGAGGATATTCAGGTATTTTTCTTTTCTTATTTGATTTTGTTTAATTAATAGCCAAAAAATACATTATTGTAACAAATAAACTTTATTTGATGTTGTCATGCGGAATTTGATATCCCAGAGGCTTCTGACAGTAGGACGAAAAGGAAGTTACTTCAGACCGTGAGGGAGAGATGGAGGTAGTATAAATCAGACCTCACGAGGAAATGGGCCCTTGCAGCCGATCAGGACGGTGTCGAGGACACTGTCTGTGAGAAATACGGCATCAACAAGGAAAAGTGGGCCCAGTTTTGCCAGACTCGCAGAGACCCTTCTTGGGAGGTATGTTCCTTGCCATTTAAGTTGTTTTTCAAAAAACATGATGTTTTTATACTTCATTCTACCAATTTGAAACATTATTGTTTAATTTTTTCAGGATGTGCACAAGAAGGCATAGGCCATCCAGAAGCAGAATACCGCCCCCCACGTTTTGTCTCGTGGGGGTTATAACTATTTGGAGCAGAAGCTCCTGGCTGGGAAGACAAAGAAGAAGCTGGAGGAAGCTGCACAGTCAGGAAGCGTTGATGGCGTCATCGACCCTCCATCCCCGGTCAGACGCCACGTGAAGTGGAAGATGGCCCGCACAAAGAAAACAGGGGAGATGACGACTGAGGCCGCAAAGGAAATCGCTGAGAAGATCGTAAGTCATTTTCAACTAACCATTACAATTATATTTCAATATTTTGTGAATGCCATGTACCACTGTGTGTTTTCTGTGCAGGATTCCTTTGAGGAGTAGGCCACACAGGGATCCTTCGTCCCCCATGGACGTCAGGATGTTCTCACCGCTGCTATTGGACGTCCAGAGCACCCTGGACGTGTCCGTGCTATTGGAGACGATGTCACCATCAAGCAATACTTTGGATCAGCTCCACAGACGTCCCGCAGCTCTTCCTCCCTGCCTCCCGAAGAATTGCAGCAGTTGACCCAACAAATCAGGGACCAGCTAGAGGAGTCCATCACAGAAAAAGTGACGCGGTAGCTCATGGCATCATTCAGCCAGATGCAGTCCCAGATGCAATCTCAGGGACTTGCACCACCTCCCGAGCCTCTGGTTGGTCCCTCCGGTCCTCGAGTAAGCACAAAGGGGAGTTGTGTTGATCCCTCAGGAAACGATCCTGAGACGGGTGACTCTGATAGGTGCGGCTTGTACAGAGAAACATATCCTGCCTGGCTGGTTGCCATGAGGAGAGTTTATGAGGGATCCACTATTGTTCATAACACTCCTTTGTTGCCTGGCCAAGTAAAGGTGAGTGTGGAGGAGGTTACAGATGCAGATGCTCGAGTTCCTGTACCCACTAATGAGGTTTCCTTAGTGGGGCAGACACTTCACACCTTCCTTGCTTGGCCAACACATCTGGTCAAATCTTTATCACATCAGGTACTTATTGTCCTTACTATATGTTTCTTCTTTTTAAATTAATTCATTAAGCGTGCCTTAAATTAGGCAATTTAACTTTGTTTCATGAACAGGTAGCTGTGTCTCCGGCAAAACCACCTCCAAAGCCCAATCCGGAGGTCGATGATCCGCTTTATCTGATGACATTGACCATCCCAGAGCTTTTCTTGAGGCCTTATCAGGTTAGATAGGATGCCACCGTGTTCAGGGTCTTTAATCCAGATTTCCCCCTCTACATAAAGCACGAAGACCTCTTCGAAATCGCACACGGTGGTCAATGTCTCAGCATATCAGTGTTATAGTTGTGGATTCTGTAAGTCATTTTATATTACTTTTAATTACCTAAGTTATTGCTTTCAATTCATAAATATTTAACTTTGACTTAACATAAACAGGCATCTCACTGAAACATGTATGCGAGCAAGGAATTCTGATATCTATGAATTTCTCAAGCCACAGTCCATTCAGAGGTATGGGCAATCACAGTTTGAGTCTGAAAGTTACATAAAGACTTGGATGCAGAGTTCAAAACGCGATGTCTATCTTGGAGCCTACCTAAATGGGTAAGTCACAAAATAACTGAATTTAATTAATGTTTACTAATGTACTAACCCATATTAATCTTCACTGTAACAGACACTGGCAGATGGTGGTCATCCTGCCCAAGGAACACCTAGTTGTCTAATTTTGTTCATTGCATAACAGGCCAAACAACTACCTTAAGGGGATTATTAATAGGTTAGTGTTCTTTTCAATACATTTGCATTGAAATACCTCAACGTACAACACCAGTTTTTAATTGTTACTCATCTGGAACAGTGCTTTAAGAGGTCTTGATGATGCTCCACAGCCTAAATCAAAGGCTCTTGCTAGGTGGATTGTCGTCAAGGTACGTCATTTACATAAAACTTCCACTTATATATATTTCTTTATGTGTCTATACACTAGTTGTTTAATTAATATCCAAATTTCATTATGTATTTAGTGTAATAGACAAAAAGGAAGTACTGAGTGCGGCTACTATGTGATGCACTGGATGTCCACCATCATTTTAGGAACTTTTAGGAATAATTGGGAAGCGGTAAGTTTATTTCAAACAAAATCGATTTATTTATAATTTGTATTACATAATTAACTTATTATGATTTATTTCATCATGCAGTATTTTAACGATCCTTGACCATTGGAGCCAGAGAGATTAAAGGCATTGCGGATCCAGTGGGCACAGTTTTATCTGCAAGTTAGAGATCAGACCTAGGATTTAGGGACATTATCTTTAGCTTAGTTTACTTTGGTTTAACATTTTTGACATTTTCTATGTAATATGAACATTGAATTCATTTGATGATTGTTCTTTATGATAAATCAATTATTTGATGTTTATTATCATTAAAACTGCTTGAAAGCAGAATAAAATGTTTATTTGCTGTGAATTGGGCTTGAAATTGCATTTTACAGGTACAATTTTGGGTTTACTGTAAAAACAGAAAGTATATATATAAAAAAATACTTGAAAAAAACATCGATTATTAACAAAAACCGATGTTAATATGGTAAACAACATCGGTTATTTACAAAAACCGATGTCGACATGAACCTTAACATCGGTCATACAGAAAACCGATGTTAACTTTTGTACATTAACATCGGTTATTCATACATAACCGATGTTACCGTTTCTATATTAACATCGGTTATTTATACATAACCGATGTTAATGTACATAAGTTAACATCGGCTATTTATACATAACCGATGTTAATGTACAAAAGTTAACATCAATTATCTATAAATAACCAATGTTAAAGTTGTACATTAACATCGGTTTTCTATGAATAGCCGATGTTATATACAAAGACGTACAACAAATAAGTATATGTATCATCAACGTTGACATCAGTTTTCTACTGAAACTGATGTTAATGTAATACATTAACATCGGTTCTTCTAGAGAACCGATGTCAATATATATATCATTAACATCGGTTTTACTACAAAATCGAAGTCAACTTTCGTCATGCATACACTTTTTTTGCTGTAGTTCTTTGTGTTTAACATCGGTTATTTAAAAAACCGATGTTATCATATTTATGTTAACATCGATTTTTGAAAACTAATGTTAACGATGATACATTCAACATCGTCACTTTCAACATCGGTTTTAGAGCCGATGTAGAATGCCCTAAATAACCGATGTTGAAAGTGTAATTTCTAATAGTGGATGGTGGTTCGCATGGTGGCAAAAGGTGATGGTGGTTCGCGCGGCGACAAAGGGTGTGACTTACGGTGGTCACAGGTAGTGGATTTGTGATTTGGGAATCGTGGACGCTCACAGACTTATGGTGGTTCCGTAGCAGCAACGAGGTACTTCGAGGTTCCGATTTGGGTTCTTGATTTTGCATCGATGAGTTGCTTTGTTGCTTCTTATTTTTCTTTTGTTGGATTTTGTCACATAGGTTTTTGGATTTGGGATTTGAGAGTGAATGATTTTGTGGAGTTAATAGGGTTTGGAGGATATTTGGTGTTTAAGATGTTATCTGAATTAGTGCCTTCAGTCCTATATATTGGTCACTTTGAACCGAATCATCAAGAACAAGAAAGGAAAATTAAGTGATTAACTATGTTTGAAAATAAAACTAGTTTTCTATTATATCCTAACATAATTACACATCCAACTAATTTCACTAATAACTAATTAAATGTTTAGCCTAAATTATCATCTCACATTCTCTCTCTTTCACGTTATTATTAATATTCACCCATTACTCTACTATTCCCATCAATGGATATGGATCAATAACAACCTTCAATCTCAATATTTCTCTTCCACCGCCTCAACAAACAACATCTGTGATCACTCCACTATCTCCATCAATGAATATGGATCAATAACAACTTTGAATCTCTCTTATAATGAAATCTTATCCAATGGCCATCGAGAATTAACATGTCAAGGATTACTATTCTCTGTTATCAATCTCTTAATAATGGTCATGGTAATTAAACTAATTATTTAAAAAATTTCCTTCATTTTTTGGTGTAGGTTTTCTATCTTTAAATACCAAAGGTGAAGTTTGAAATTGATTTTAAGCTCAAGCCATTAGAGAGGTATCCTACTCTTCATAAACACCATGAACAATGAGAGTGTGAACTTGGATTTCAACTTGAATGTAGTCCCAGAAACAGAAAACGAAAATGAAGGTCCATTATTGAATAGTGATGCCAATAATGTACAATCAAAATCCTTCATTAATTGTATGGAGTGAGAAGAATGAGTGGACGTTGCATGAAAAATAAGCTTCCTTAATAATGAAGTGTTGAGAATAGTATAAAGGACAGAAATGAAAAATCATTATTAATAGGTTAGTTGGTGACTTATAAATAAGACCAAGTATTTTTTTTAGAATGTGACCAATATATAAGACCGGAGGAAGTAATTGTTTTTAAGATTTTATTGAATTAGTTGTTTTTGTGGAGCTGGGATTCCACTAGAAGCACATGGACATATTTGGGGCATCGTTAACTGCATTTATGTTTTAATAAACTCATATTAAATGTGTCACATTATCCAATAAACAGCCTACACATATCGGTCAACACATAAAAAATTAATGGAAGAATCAAAATTGACAAATTTGAAAAATAGGAAATCAAATGTCGTAATAAAATTTTAGGGGATTAAAATTGTAATTAGGTGAAACTAAGGACATCAAAATTATAATTAAATCTTTTTTTTATTAAACACACATTCTTGAATATTTTTATTTTCAAACACATTTATTTATATTACTTTTGAACAAGCATAAGAGCAAAATTTACTAGGAAAAGGAACCAACCAACTAAAACTGGTACAAGATGTACCAGGTTGGCTAAATTTTCAAACACATTTATATATGGGTAGGCCATGAAAAAACCATCAATTTTCATCTACACTAATTAAACATGCCACAAAACTTTCAGCAATTTTCATCTACACTAATTTTCATCTACACATTTTAATTTATAACACTTCTAAATAAAAGTTACATTTACACACAATTAAAGAGATCACCTTAAGATGTTTTTTTTTGTTTGTCATGAAAATTATATTGATCATCTAGGAAAGACGTAAAGTCCAACTTTGAACAATGAATTAGAAGAAATACTGCACATCATAGATAATACTTTGAAATTCACATATGGAACCAAAACTTGCACTTTCTGCCAACATAAAACCAGCATTTCCAACCAAAATTAAAGCCCTTTCAAGCATATAAATGCCTCAAACTTACCTATTAAACTAAAAATTAAGAGCATCAAAATCATATTATAGAAATCTCTAAAAAAAAAGAGCATCAAAATCAAACTTTACTCAAAGTTAGTCATTCAGAAATCCATCATATTATAGAAATCTGTTTGAAAACGACCACCTGGTTGATTAGACCAATCAATAGGTATTAATCCACCCCTCAAAATCACCGACTTGATTATTAGACCAGTCCATAAACTCAACAAGTTGATTAGTTGAATCTAGTGGCACATCAACTTGATTACTAAAATCTACCATTTCATTCTTATTATTGAGTGCCTTTAAATCTTCTAGTATGGGTTGGCTTTGATAGATGTTTTGCAAGCAATTGAGTAGGCAAAAACATGAAGAGGTAGCACTAGCACTTTCTTGAATGCAACAAAAGCAATTTATTGAATTTGTAAAATCCACACTCCCATTATAATTAAGTGGCTCCATAGGAGTAAGGTTGATTTGGCGTGTGAAGCTAGCTTCACTTGGATGCTTGTTTTCCAACATATGATCACAAGCTCTAATCTTCCATGTTTGTGATGCTTGGATCCCAAGTTGGATACTTGATGTTGGTGATCTGTTTATGCACTTGGGAAATCTCAACTTCAAGCATGTTCTTTCAATTCTAAAAAAAGTCTTGAATACCAAAGTTCTTGTGAGACTTCTCATTATTCTTCTTAGACTCATACTTTTGAAGGATGGAGTGTACCACTGTGGGGTCTCGGGGACATGTTAGTGGTGCAACATCACCATTATTGCCATTATCATACACAATCAAGCAAGCTTCAACTCCACACATGGTAGAAAATTCAAAGATTTTCTTAATTAGTCCTTTCTTTCTCAACATTAAAGTTGTCTTGTGAGATCTCTCCTTTGAGATGTGCTTCAAGGTTATTCTTGCATGACCCATTTTCTACAAAACAATCACACATATACAAAAAATGTCAATAAGATAAAACTTAGTCTATAATATTAAAGTCGACAAAGTACTAATCAACAACAACATAAGAATTAAATAAAAATAATTTTTAAATCACTTGGTAGAAGAAAGAAGAAGCAAAGAGGAGAAAAAAAGTGAATTGGAGATCAAAGCCTAAGCAAAAGTCACTACTACAAAATGTGCATTCAACATCATCAATTTAACATCGGTTACGAGAAAAACTGATGTTAAATTGTTCTTGGTGACATTTTTGTAAATAAATGGATCTTGTTAACATCGATTTTTGAAAAATTGATGTTACTAATAGAAACTTAACATCGGTTTTTGAAAAATTGATGTTACTAGTACAATCTTAACATCGTTTATTGAAAACTGATGTTGTGGAATGCGTTGTTAAGATTAGTTTCATTTAAAAACCAATGTTGACTCTTTTATATAACACGCCTTACTCTCTCAAGCTCAATTTGAAATCCTGGCCTCACTCTCTTGACCTACTCTCTTGTTTGCCACTCTCTCTTGCCACTACGTCACCACTACCGTCACCTCAGTTAGCTTTGATTCCTATGTGAACTTTTTTGTGGCTCTCGTCTAGTTTTGTGATAGACCAAATGTTTTTCGATTCCATCTTTCTTATGGTTTTTATCTTATAGTTATATGAGTATTTATTTATGGATTCTTTTTTGTTTTTGTTATTATAGTTCATTCGTGTGTACAGTTTAGTTTTAGGGGGCTGTAATACCCTCTGTTGTAGGACCAATAAGCTTTTGCCACATGTTGTGTTTGTCCACACCAAAAAGATTGGTGAAAAAAAGGCTTTAGGGGTAAGTTTGTAATTTTGGATTGATTTATTGTGTGATTTTAATTTTTATTTGTAAGTATTTAATTTGTCTGAAAAAGAAGAAGTTTATTTTGAACCCTAGTTCCCCCTATTAGTGATTCTTTTTGTTTTTGTGTCCACTGTTGGTCTAATTTTGCCATTGGTGTTATTATCCATTTTGTGTCCACCTTTGGCCTAATTCTGCCTTACTGTCGATTTTGTGTCCACCACCGGTGTTGTTTAGTGAAGGTTAGCTCTGAACCGCCGATTTTGTGTCCGCCATGGGTTTTGTTCAATGAAGGTGTTTCTGAGTGTTCACATCCAAATTATTTGGTAACTTCTTGCCCCTCCTTGTCGTTGGTTGTTCACTTCGTCTTTCTTCCTATAGGATTTTAGTGAAAGAACATCGCGTTAGTGAAGGTATTAACTCCCTCCTTTTGGTTTAGGAAGCAATTTCAATGTTTTTGTTGTAGTTGAGTTACCGCGTCACCCTGAGTGTTATATGTCTTACTATTTACGAAGCAATCTGTAAAATGTAGTTTATTGAAAATTTATACATATTTGTTTATTTGGTTCTTTACTGTAGATGGAGAATATAGTTAAGGAACCATGTGTTAATTTGGAAGATGACTTCTATGTTAATCTGAGTGATATGGAGACTTTTATACATAGTGATAGTGATAGTGATAGTGAGAGTGAGAGTGAGAGTGATAGTGATAGTGATAGTGAGAGTGAGAGTAAAGTTTATAATGACAATAATGATGATAAAGCTGGTGAGGCAGAAAATGTTGATGATTTTCAATTTGAATTAACAAATTTGGAAGTAGGTCGATCTGAAACCAAGCGACACAATGACCCTTTTCCATTTTGGTCATGATGTTGATTTTGTAGGATCCGCCTCTCGTTATATCCTTGATGACGACAGTGTGGCCAAAATGATCCCCCTATTTTTTGTAAATAAACTTCAGACGATAAAATTTGTTAATTCTGATTGAAAACCATTAACATTTTCTGTCTCATCAGCTTTATCATCATTATTGTCATTACTAATATTTGTATCAACTTCACTCTCACTCTTACTATCACTGTGACTCTCATTCTCACTATCACAATGTTCAAAAGTCTCCATATCACTCAAATTAACATAAAAGTCATCTTCCAAATTAACACATGGTTCCTACAAATTGCAATTAAGAACCAAATAAACAAATACGTACAAAATTCAATAAACTGCATTTTACAAATTGCTTCCTAAATAATAAGACATATAACACTCACGGTGATGGAGTAACTCAGCTACAACAAAAACATTGAAATTGCTTCCTAAACCAAAAAGGGGGAGTTAATACCTTCACTGACGCGATGTTCTTTCACTGAAATCCTACAGGAAGAAAGACAAAGCGAACAACAACCGATGGGGAGGGGCAGTAGTTACCAAATCTTTTGGATGTGGACACCGCGAAACACCTTCAGGGAGAAAAACCCAAAATCAACACGAAATTGGTGGTTTAGAGCTAACCTTCACTAAACAACACCAGCGGTGGACAAAAAATTGACAGTAAGGCGAAATTAGACCAGAGGTGGACACGAAATGAATAATAACACCAATGGCGGAATTAGATTGGCGGTGGACACGAAAACGAAAAGAATCAATAATGGGAGAGTTAGGGTTAAAAAAAATTCCTCTTTTTTAGAAAAATTAAATACTTACAAAGAAAAACTAAAATCACACAATAAATCAATATGAAATTACAAACTTACCCCCAAAGCCTTTTTTCACCAATCTTTCTGATGTGGACAAACACAACATGTGGCAAAAGCTTATTGGCGCTACAAAATAAGGTATTACTACCCCCTAAAACTGAACTACACACAAGAATTCGCCGATTATTTGTTATATCATATTAAAAAGTTTAATTAACAAGTATTTTTTTTACCAACAAAGGTTATCGTGGGGCTAATCAAGCCAACTCTAGAAAAGAAGGATCAAATTTCTAACATTAGAATAAGCCCCTATACGGACATCTTGGTAATTAGCTGTAAAAAAAGCGCTAACTACACACTTTTTAAAGCAATTCTTCTAACATATATCTACTATTGGTTAATTTTTTTGAACGGCAGTTCACAGTGGATGTGGGCACAACATCATGATGGGTGCATGACGGTCTTGCTTGAAGGCCATCCTTTGCTAAAGCGAACAACTACAACAACCATTCTGCTTCCTCTCGACACACTCTGCCTTTGCTTGTTTGAAATCGATCACCTAATGGGTGACGAAATCGTGTTTTCTATTTTGGGATTTCAATTTGGATCTCAATTTTGTTGTTGTTTGCGTTTTGGGTCTGTTCGTAGGTCTGATTGAGGTTGAAAGAGGGACTAAAGGCAATAGATAATAAGAGATTCACGATGGTTTCTAGGTTGGGGTGATTTGTGGAGGTTCATGGTGTGTGTGGTTACAAGATTTTGTAGAGGTTTACGGTGGAGGTGGTTTATGGATACAAAATGAAGAACACAATCATTGGGGGGGGGGGGGGTAAAATCAAGGTTAAAAAAAGGAGGTAAACTTAGCAAATTGGGAGGTGTATGTAGCAAGAGCCTACAAATAGTATAAAATGAAAGGTCCAACTATCCTTTTCCTAAGGAATTTGTTCAATCTTTGACAATTTGCACTTTTTTACTTACTAGACAGATTTTAAAGAAAACTTGAAATAACTAATTAAAAACAAAGATAAAGGCAAAAACTTAGAAAGAAAACTAGGAAATAGAGTTTTTTATTCTCAAAGATGTAGATTTCGAATAGTAGTGATGAGAAATGATGATAGTGAACGTTGGGGTTTGACTTTACTAAACCACTTTCTTGTGCAGACACAAACTATTAATTAAAATTTATCATTCCTTTATTATCACCAACTCATAAATATGCTCAATCCCTAATTCCTTATGAGAAAAACCTAAGTCCCTTGATTAAACTACCGATCTCTTGTCGACTTGCATAACTTAACCAAGTTACTTGCTTTAAGAAAATGAGTCAAAGGTGACTAATGAGTCTTGCTTTATTCCTAACAATAATACCATTAGATGCTCTTCTTTGGCTCATATTTCAAATACATTTTTCAATCATATTTAAATCATAAAATCAAGCAAATAGATTATCAAACCAAAGCAAACATTAAGCAAAGAAGAAAACACTTAATGATGAACAATAAACATTTATTAATAACTCAAAAGATATAGATGAGTTTGAATTTAGTTACATCAAACTCCAATCAAGGGGAGCTCAGCTACTCATGGTTGAGAGGAGCTTCAAAAATGGTGAAGAGAAGATGAAGGTGAAAAATGGAGGAAGGAGAGAGTTCTACACAACTAGAGAGTTCTACACAACTGCGCACCATCCAAAACCTAGGTTCCGTAAGAATGTTTTGTTCTCTTGCAAGAAGCCCCTTTTAATGCTTTGACTTTTTGTCCAAAAAGTGTTAGTGCAACATTTCTAGCCCAATAAGAAAATATTCTTGTTGGGGGCAAAATATCCAAAAAATTGAGATAGCTACTTACTCTCTTTGACTTGCGAGCACCACTTTGTCTGACTGAGCTAAAATGAAAAATATCTTCTTTTTGACTTTGACTCATCCTCTTTCAAATAAGCTTCCAAACCTTCACTTAAAACATAAGAAAAATATAAAAATTGATTCCAAAATTTAAACATCCGGAAATGATTCCTAAAAAGTTAAATTATAACTAAAAGGATAAAAAACAAAACTTTAAATAAAGAATTGATGAGATAAATGTAATTATATGTAAAAAAAAAAAGAAGGTAAAGATATAATGCAGTTAGCACACATTGCAACATCTTGGTTGCGACATCTATGATTACAACATGTTTATGCTGTATTAGATTATAATAGTCACCATTATTAAACTTGAAATTCGGATCCCTTATATTTTTTTTCCTGAATTTTTTCTTTTATTTTCTGAATGTTCTAAGTCCTTATATCTTAGAATTGATGTGTTTTAAATCAGTAAAAAAAATGTTTTACAAGTCATTTTAGGTAATTTATAATATACTTTTACTTAATTTATAAACTTAATTAAAATAGAAGTGTTTATAAGTTAAAGTAACTTTTAAACTTTTTATATTTGATCTACACCATTAATATATATTAATCCAATGGATTAAAATATTTTAATAGATATAATAACTTTAATATATTTTATGATAATTAATTAATTAACTTTAATTAATAAATTAGATGACTGGATTGATTTGATTTTTTAAATTAATTATTTATCAAAACTACAAACAAAGTATATTTTTTTCAATTTTTTCATGTAATAAAGTTGTCTCTATTTATTATTTTCATAACAACAGTTTTTTTCCTTTTTGTGATTCGTTAAAAATTAAGTACACTCATTAGAAAAATAGAAAAAAATATATAATGAAATTAATATTTAAAATTATTTATAAACTTTATTATCCTGTATTTTTTATTTTATGCACTTGTAAATGTATTATGTAGTATTTATTTATTTCAATAAATATACACTATCTAAAACTTTTTATTTTCAAGTTTTATTTTCTCATAATTAATTTTAAAAATTTTTAAAACAAAAAAGGAATTAATTATTAATAAAATATCAGAATATATTTATTGATTATATATAATGGAAAATAAAAGATGCACGATAAAAATATCATTGTTAATTATCCTTTTCTAAAATTGTAAAAACAATAGCAACGTGTATTGATTATTAACGAATTATAAAAATATGTTGTTAAAAAGGAATCATTAAAATATATGTAGTTTACACGAAAAAAAAAATACAGACTTCATTACATGAAAAATTTGTAGAAAACATTAATTTGTTAATAATTTTTTATGAATATTTAAACCAATAAATAAAATAAAATCACATAATCTAACTGATTGATTATAATTAATTAATTAATAGTCATGAAATATGTCAAAATTACCATCTCTCTCTCTCTCTCTCTCTCTCTCTTTTTACCATCAACAATTTAATAAAATTCTTCATTGTCTCCATTATTATTAAATTATTAAGCGTAATAAATATTTAATCTTTAAATAAATATAAAAAAATTAAGAAATTAAAATTATAATTACCAAAAAGTATACTTGTCTACTAATTATATTTTAGGTAATGATAATTTTTGAAAATTATTCGTCAAATTTTCGGAATATTGCAAACTAATGTCGTTGCATTGCACCTATTAGTTAAAGCTATTGTGAAGTAAATCAAGATATGAAAAATCACAAATTTAATTTAATTGATTCATTAATCATATCAAAATTTCTTGTAGCATGCACAATACTTGAACATATATAGATATTCTATCTAACAATATATTTTATTCAAGTATAATAAAATCAATAATTATTTAATTTATTTTGATATTGAAAATAAAAAAAAAATCTGAAGATTGATAATTGGGGATAAATTTTAAAAAAATCTTGAATAAATTATACTTGCACCTCTTTTGTATTTTTTCTAAATTGCACCCGACACACCTCTTATTTTGCATCCTACAAAAAAACTCATTAATTATTTAACTCACATTACACCCAGATCCCTCCTTCCTAAACACCATTTAAATAATCTAACTAAAAGTAGTTACATGCTAATCACATGATTTTTAATAAAAATTTATGTTTAAAATACCCTTATCTTTTTTTCTTTTAACTCCATAAAAAGACATGACAACATTTTCAACGTAAAAATATATTAACACTCTTCCTTCTTCTTTTTTTTTCTCTAATTGGACGTGAACTCATATTGTTGGTACACATGTGTTAACATCCTTCCTTCTTCTTCTTCTTCTTCTTGTGTTTTTGTTGGATGTGTTCTCAACAATGTCTATTGATTGAATATGATCCTTTATTTCAAATTTTAGTGTTTTGCTCTTTCATTTGTGTTTTTAACTCCTTTCTTTGAAATATTTATTTTTGATGGTTAGGTGTTTGATATAATGTCTCAATCAAGAGCTGCATCTTCTTCAAGTATTAGCAACATTGAAGTAAGAGTAAAATATTAAAGGAAAATTGTTATTGTCTTAAGAAATGTCCATTCATAGGGTCAATTGTTAATTTTTTATTGAGTATTTAACAAAGATGTTAAGATAATTTCGTCTATTCACATATTTCAATTGATGTGTTAACAAATGGGGGGTAAAAGTAATGTAAAAAAAGAGAAGAGTATCGGATGCAATTTGAGAAAAACACATTAAGTGCGAGTGTAATTCACTCAAAAATCTTTGTAATTTGATTTGATGAAATCAATATTAAATTACGGTAATATTTACAAATAAATTGATCGATTAATTATATCCAAATTTCTTTTAATGCACGCATAGAGTATATACCTAAAAGATTAAATTTGGTTAATCATATTGATTTTGTCTAATTTTCCTGTTGGTAATTAGCTAGGAAACAATATCAAGTTATACAATAATTATATATATATATATATATATATATATATATATATATATATATATATTTATATTTATTAAACACACATCTTGAATATTGTTTTTTTCAAATATGGCTAGGTCATGAAAAAACCATCAACATCAAACTAAACTAATTGACCTTGCCACAAAACTTTCAGCAATTGAAATAACCAATATAAAAAATCATTTTTCTACTTCGGTTATAGTTACAATCAATATCAAAAGTCAAAATCATCTATCTTTTATTAGAAATGATAAGATATATAAATTTAAAAACTTGAGTGATAAAATTTACAAAAATAAAACTTAGATGATAAAATTTACAAAATAATAAAAATTAAAGGGTAAAATTTTCAATTAAGCCTAAAAGTTAGGCTTGCACACAATTGAAGAGGTCACCTTAAGATGTTTTCCTTTTTGTGATAATTTTATTGATAATCAAGAAAAGACCTAAAGTGCAACTTTTCTTTGAGCAGCAAATGAGAAAATTTATTAGAAGTCTTGGATAGGACACAAGATGTGATCCCAACCAAAACAGAAGCAACACTTACAGCCTCAAATAGCTAGATAAACAGGATTCTCAAAATTACCACCTATACAGCTCCTACACAAAAACTACATCAGCTGAACGCATAGAACAGGAGCTAATAGCAGCATAAACTTCAGCTACATAAAGTCCACCTTTGAACAATGAATTAGAAGAAATACTAAACAGCATAAATAATACTCTGAAACTACATATATATGAAAACAAAACCTGCACTTTCTGCCAACATAAAACCAAATTTTCCAACCGAAATTACCACACTTTCAAGCATATAATATAAATGCCTATAACTTACTAAACTAAATAATAAGAGCATCAAAATCAAAGTCTACTCAAAGTTCGCCATTTAGAAATTCACATTATAGCAATCTGTTTGAACTTTGAAATCCATCCGATGGTGGTGGCAAGACATGCAAAGCTCCTCCTCCTTGCTCCTCATTCTGAGATTGAACTGGAACATTTTGAAAGATAGATTCATTAGGTTGACTGTCCCAACCCATAACATCACCACAACCTGGTTGATTAGACCAATCAATAGGTCGATTAATCCAGTCCTCAAAGTCACCAAATTGATCATTAGTCCAGTCCATAAACAAACCAAGTTGATTAGTTGAATCTAGTGGCACATCAACTTGATTACTAAAATCTACCATCTCATTCTTATCATTAAGTGGCTTTAAATCTTCAAATATGGGTTGGCTTTGAGGGATGTTTTGCAAGCAATTGAGTTGGCTTGGATATGAGGAGGTAGCATTAGCACTTTCTTGCGCCATTGTTGGAATGTAACCAAAGCAAGCATCAACTTGTTGCATGTTCATTCCATGATTACTAGCTCCATCAAACTGATTTATTGAATTTGTAAAATACACCCTCCCATTATTGTTAGGAGTTGGGGTGATTTGGCTTGGAATATGGGAGGAGGAAGCACTTCCCCAAGCCATGTTTTGCATGATGTTGTTGGCTTCACTTTGATGCTTGTTTTGCAACACATGATCACAAGCCATAATCTTAGCATTCACCTGAGTAATTAAAGCCCTCAATTGCTTCTCTTCCATGTTTATGAAACTTGGATCCCAAGTTGGATACTTGATGTTACTGATCTGTTTATGCACTTTGGAAATGTCAGCTTCAACCATGTTCTTCCTATTCTCAAAAAAGTCTTCAATACCAAAGGTCTTGGGAGGTCTCTCATTCTTCTGAGACTCATACTTTTGAAGGATGGAGTGTACCAATACAGCCTCTTTAGGCCAAGTTACTGGTCCAACATGATCATTATCATACACAATCAAGCAGGCTTCAACTCCACACATCTTAGTAAATTGATCGATTTTTCTGATAAGTACGTTCCTTCTCTGCTTTAAAGTTGCTAAACGACATCTCTCATTCGAGATGCATTTCATGGTTATTCTTGCACGACCCATATTCTATAAAACAAACAAACATACAAAAATTGTCAATAACATATAACTTGGTTACAAAATACGATTTTTTTTTTAAATCAAAAGAGTCATGCCTTTGCATCAAAATAAGAGCTATGTTTCCAACAAGGTAGATCCTATAACCCATAAAGATCCTCTGCTACATGCTCTATATTATTGAAAATAGAATAAAACATATTATAAAAGACTAAAGACATAAGAGGGCTACCCCTCAAAGTTAACAGCGACTAAATTTATAACTAGGGAGATCAATAATAATAACTTTTAAATTACCTGGCAGAAGGAAGAAGAAGCTGAGTGGAGAAAGTGAAAAGGAGATCAAAGCCTAAAGAGAAAAAGAGTGTTTGTTACCTCAGTGATATATATATTTAACACCCAACCTAGCCTATTCTCCATCAAATCAAATCGCGCGTTTTGGTGATATAATTGATTGATTTATAAGATTTGGTCTCTGTAATATTTTCTATAAATTAATTTTAATTTGATCAAATATAAATTTCAATGCAAGATTTGGAGGTCGTATGAATTTATTGATTGATTTGAGTCTAATAAAATTTAGAATAAATTGGTTATCATTGATGTAATAGGTAATTATTATATATATGATATGATTTATGATAAAAATTGATATAAATTTTCTGGTAGTAATTATTGTCAAAATATCTAAATTAGATTGAGAAAATAACAATGTTGGATTTTCGTTGTTCAACTTTATCTTCTATTTGCTTTTCTCACCGCTCCACCTATTTAGACAGGTGTAAAACGAAATTGTTATAAATACTAATCCAATAATCCTAACTACACCAATTATAGTACTAAATACAACTCCAAATTCTTTCACTTAGCTTTCTTGATTCTGAGGTCAGAAGCTGTAACAATGGCCAAATTCGCCACCGAGCAGATGGTTTCCTTTCAATTCCTAGCAGGTCTTAGGGTGCTTGCGGTTGATGACCCCACTATTCTTGAAACCATTAAGAAAATGTGTTTTCAATGTTATATTATCATGGTTAGTTACTTGTACATATTTAATTGTTAATGTTTTTTAAAGGGTAAATAGTTATTTTTATTCTTGAATGTGTAGTGTGTGCACTAAGTTGTTCATAAAAAATGAAAATTCAAATTTTAGTTATCGAAAATGAGAAAAGTGAAACAAATTCATCTATCTGTTAACTTCTATTCATTACCGTTAATGAAAGAATCCACCTGACACATTCAAGGACGAATTTGTCATTGTTCTACACATTCAGGGACAAAAATGATTATTTACCTAAAATATAATTTAATTTTTATCTTATTTCCCTTTTTTAATCGTTACAAACATACGTGATAATAAACACTAAAAAAAAATAGAAAAATAAACATAAGTAAGAAAAAACATAATAATAAACATAATATTAATTAATAAGTATAATTTGTCTGTTGCTATAAAATTTCTATTATGATAATATTAGACAGCAACAAAATCAAGTTGAGTTTCATTTTTTTTTTTGTAAGAATTAACTTAATGATTCTGCATTTTTTCTAAGTCTCATATTTTGGATAAGCTACTGTCACATTAGAAATTTTAGAACAATAGAGAGATTATGCTTATTAATTATTATAATACTTATTATTATGTTTGTTTTAACTTATGCTTGCTTTCCTATTTTTTTAAGTACTTGTTGTAATGTTATGTTTGCAATGATTTTGTTGTAATGTTATGTTTGCAACGATTAAAAAAGAAGAGAAAATGAAGATTAAATTATATTTTGAATAAATAGTCATTTTTATCTCTGAATGTGCAGAACACTCACAAATTCGTCTCTTGTTACTTAGACTCTTTCATTAACGGTAAGGAATGAAAGTTAAAAATGGATAAATTTGTCTCACTTTTTTCACTTTTAAGGACTAAAATTTGAATTTTTATTTTTCGAGAGGATGAATTTATCAATACTCTGCATATTTAGAAAAGAAAATGATTATTTTTTTTTTTAAATCGTGCAGTTGTTGATTTTGCCTTAGTTGTTAATTTGTAACTTTTATTAGGTTGTAATGCACGAGTTGATATTGAGTGCATAGACGGGGTTGAGGATTATTATGCGGAGTTTGTTTTGGTCTGGTTGTACATATTTTAGCTTGCTCGACTTTTTTCTTTTCTTATATATTTATAAACAGGATGTTGTGACCGATGCAATTAGGAAACAATCCCAATAAGGTAAGCACCCTTTCCTAAGAAGATCAAAACCCACCCGCATCATATAATATATAAATGATTAAAATATATTTTTTATTCATGTAAATATATCAAAATTTATATTTCGTTCTTATAAAATTTTGTATTTATTTTTTGTCTTTGTAAAATCATAATATATTAATTTTTAGTTCAAAATTAGGTTTGAACTCATTCAAACCTACATGATATTTTTTTATATTTATATATTAAAATACAATTTTTTTGTTATAAAACACCACAAATTGTAAAAAAATATACAAAAATTAAAATATAATTTGTGGAGGTTAAAAACCTGCCACAAATGACAATTTCTTTTCAACATCATAATGACTTAGTGCCATCACCATCAAACATCATAAAAAACATTCTTGTATGAATTTCTTCCTTTCTTCACTACTCCCATCGTTGCATGGACGAAAAACAGATAAATTTTTTTATAGGGACAAAATTCAAACTTTTATATATTTGCATGGACAAAAAAATTTTTAATTTATATAAGTATACAAGGAGAGAATATACAAAACACTTGGGGGCAAAACCAAACCTAAGGCAAACAATGTTAAGAGAGCCTATAAGAGGGAGGCTCCTCTGTCTTTATCTAAGCTATTGTTTAATAAAAAAAATGGAGAGTCCCACCAAGTAAAACCTAAGTGCCGAGCACCAAAAGAGGCAAGTCTATCATCATTAGTCTTTCAATATATGTGAGAGATCCTAAAATTGAAAGTAGAAATTAAGTAAATACAATTAGTCCATCTATTATATAAAGTCCAAGAACCAAAGAGCTGGTTTTAAAAGCTTGGAGAAGCAAAGTGGAGTCCATTTCCAACCAAAGATGACTCCAACCTCTGTCAATGGTTGTTTCAATAGCAATAATAGCCACCATAACCTCTGCAAAAAATGCAGTTTGAACCCCTAAGTTAAGAGAAAAATCTCCTATGAAAGAAACATTATTGTTGATGAACAATCCCCCACTACTAGCCATACCAAGGCTACCCTAGGCAACCCCATCAGTGTTACATTTAATCCAAGGATGAGAGGGAAACTTCAAGAGAACTTGCTTAATAGAGGTATCCTTCCTCGGATGACTGCTGATTGAGAATCTAAGAAGCACGGACGCGGCACTTCAACGCGTGTCCCGCGTTGGACTCGCACCGGACACGACTCCGGTGCGACGCGGTGTCCATTGCTTCCGCCGTCACCGGACACGGTTGGACAGCCGGACACGCGCGATTGGATGCAGTCCAACAAGTGGACGCGGACACCTCAACTGTTTTTAATATTTAATAAAAAAATGCTTACCAAATATGAAAACGGTTCTCATTCTCATGCCTTTCTTCTTCGTCTTCTCCTTGTTGTTTCCCACAAGCAAACCAAACGCCTCCCTTCACTGCACGTTGTCGCCTCCATTTCCCCGTGCAGGTAAGCCCTTGTTTCTCTTTTCTAATTTGCTCAGCTGCTCCCTGTTTCTTTTCATATGCGCTGCACGTCGTCGCCTCCCCTGTTTCTCTTTTCTAATTTGCTCAGCTTCTCCCTTCCGTGTTATTGCTTTTTGTTTCTTTTTTGGTTTTTGGTATGCGCTGCCCTTTCTAGTTTCTTCATAATGAACAAACATTATTAATTTATTATTAAGATAATAGATACTATGAATACAACAGTATAGGTATGGCAGACCTTGTCGAAAGCAGGTATGACAAGCCTTATCGAAAGCTTTTTAAAAGGTCACTAATGTTTTACTACTCTTTTAAGTATTTAATTTTTAAAAGGTTTTTTATTCATTTTTTTCTGAAAGCTTTTTATTTGTATTAGTAAAAAACAAGGTGATTTCTCTTCTAATACGAAACATTCCTTAATTTGGTGGCATTTGGTTGATAAGCTCGTAGCTCTTGCATAGTGTTTTGGTTTAGAATTTAAATGACTGCCTACCTCTAATCATATCCTGTTTTGAATAAAATTAAGCTACAACATGGCCAGTAAGACAAGAATAGCATTGATTAGAAATTACTTTTTGTTGTTTGTTTTTTTACTTAGAAATTGTTTACATTGATTTTTATTTTTTTTAAATTGTTGTAGAGATGAGTGCTTCTAGTCCTAGTCAAGCTAAAGAACAAGATGACGATACCAAACCAATGTAGCTGGAGATGATTTTGGATCACTTGATGATTGTGGTATTTTTGAAATTGCTAGTTTGTTTTTAGATGAACCAGAGTTAGAGGGTATCTTTTTCAATAATGATTGCTAATTTATGGAATTCTTGAAGACTTGAAGTTGCTAATTCATCATCTTGCTTTATAATTTTTTTTTGTAAAGAAACAAAGCGTCCAAATTGTATAATGAAGTCTTTTAGTATTTTTTGTGAGACTCATTATCATAGGAAAAGTTCTTTTGAGATGATGATGAATATATAAATCTTGATTTTCAATTTAGATCTTTTATGCATATCGCTCATATTTAATTTTATGTAATTTTATTTTATTTAATTATATATATATAGCCGTGTCCGTGTCCTATATTTTGGACATTACAGATGTCCACGTGTCCGTGTCCGTATCGTGTCTGGTGTCCGTGTCAGTGTCGGTGCTTCATAGCTAAGAATCTTTTGAGGAAATTAAAATCCTCAATGGATTTGGACATGGTTCTAGATGAGATAGACCCCACAATATGAAATGTTGTAGTAACTTTCATAATGATGTCCTTGAAAGGTAAGTGGTGACCTTCAAAATTGATGGTATTCCTTCTAACCCAGATGTTAAAGATTGAGAAAGTAATAGCAACCAGCACCACATCCTGAACTTGAGGAGCCCTCTTTTGAAAGCAAAAGGAGAGAAGATTCTGCATAGAAGATAGATTCAAAAAGCAGCCAAGGATGTTCCTAAGCCAATCCCAGATTTCCAGCACAAAAGGACAAGATAAAAACAAATGATGGATAAATTCATAGGCACAATTGAAATTGGCACAAACAGAAGTTGGGATGATCCCTCTCTTCCATAAGTTATCATCCACAGGAAACTTATTTTGGATGGCCCACCAAAAAACCACAGACTTCAATGGCGGGATAGACTTGTTCCAAATAAATTTTTCCCAGTGGACATGATTAGCTTTAGGGAACAAGAAGAAATAAGCCACTTTGAGGGATAGGCCTCCATTTTGGGACAACTAACAAACCAATTTGTCATCATATTTAACAAAAGGTATGGTTAACTTTTGAATATCAACAACAATATCAAGGAATCTACTAGAGAAAAAAGAAGGGAGATTCCATTTACCATGCAACCAAAAATCACTGACTTTGGCTTTAAGAGTAGAGTAAGCAGACTTGAATTATCCTTCCCAATGAGCCAACTTGAATTACCAATAATGAGACTAATGATATTCTTGATACCTGTACTATCCAGGACCCACAAAATATACATGGCATCCTACATGACACTCAGAGACGTGAGTCCACCCTCCACGTCAGCCCTGCTACAGGAGCGTGGACGCCTGACCCTTAGCAGTTGGGTTCCCTAATAAAAAGGTTTATCTCTAATCTACTAATATTCAAATGTATTTTGAAATCTTATCTATTGGTAGGTAATTAATTATCTATAAGGTAACACATTATCTACAAGGTATGATTATCTTCTACCTTTTATCTATAAGCAAATATTTATTTCTAACATTTTCTATAAACTCCCGGCTATTATCTATAAGCTAGAAATTATTTGCAAAGGCTTCAATAGCCCTAAAAACAAGGACCAGCAGTCACACCCAATTACTATAAATACAGGTTCCATCGAACCCCTCTACACATGATCCATCACACACTCAACACACAAGCAACAACAAGCTTGTGCCCCTCTCTCTCTTCCACTCACTCGAGCTATACTTAAGCATTTACTTGCTTTACTTTCCTCACTCATACACGGCACATGGTACTTCTTGTACGACTCAAAGGAGTTAAGGAAATCCCAGGCTGAGCTGGAAGGAAGCTGGAGGGTAACGAGTCGAGTGCGCATAATCATAATGCGCACAAGTGAACTCTTCTTTTTCTGCGTCCTCAATTTTTGATTCGGAATGCAAAAGAACGTTTGCATCGTCTAAGTCTGAACTAAGTGAAGGAGGGGAGCGAGGGGTGGAGATTTTGTCATGACAGGGGTTACCACCGAAACTGAGGGGGAGCTTGGAGCAAGGTTTGGAGATGCAGAGGAGTTCAAAGTTGGACCAACTCTTGTCGTAGATGTGGGCTTGGTCGAGGCGGCAGTCGCCATTGAGGACCTCGATGACGGTGTAGTTGACGCAGTTCTTGAGGTCGAGGAGGAGGTCAAAGTTGCGAAAGCCGACGTTAATGTTGACAATGACAACAGAGAAGCCCATGTGGTGGGGGTTTAGGTTTGGGGTTTTTTGTGGTTCAACTGGAGGAGAGGGGAATGAGGGCAAAGGAAGAATATGGAGTTGGGGGCGGTGGTAGCACCGAGGAGAAAGTGGAGAGAGGGTAATGGAAAGAGGAGAGAGGGAGAAGAAAAACAAGAAAAAGACAACGAGCAAGCGAGAGAAGAGAACGGATGTGAGGTTTGTGAACATGAGAGGAAAGGACGTGAGGGGGAATAAAATTAAAATTGTCCACATTCAAAGATGATTTCGTGAAAACCGTCTTTGAAATGTTCATTGTATTTACAAAATTGTCATTGTTATACAAACAAAGACAATTTTTCGACAATCATCTTTGACATTGCGTTGTAAAAAAGAGTTGTTTTAGTAGTGTTATTACCTTCACGATATATGTGGGAGACATCAAAACTTATAGAATCCAGAAGAAATAGACAATTTGCCCATCTAACTTGTAGCTTCTAGGGGACCAACTTTGGCTATTTAAAAGCAGAAACAACCAAACTCGAATCACATTCCAGCCACAAATGATGCCAACCTTTACTATGTGCAAGTTCAATAGAAGTCATAACAACAGAAATTTCAGCATGAGTAGCACAATTTATTATGCCTAGCAAAATAGAGAAACATCCAAGCACATTCCCTTGAAAGTTACAAAAGATGCCACCCCTCTAACAGGACCAATGACTCCTTTCGCAACCCTTTCTAAATTGCACTTTACCCATCCCAACAAAGGGGGTGCCATGTAATTTGCTTGATAGAAGGCGCCTTGGCCACAAATTAAAATAATTTTATTATGTAAAATTATTTAAATTTTCATTTTTATAATAATTGGTTTTACATAAGGAAATAATTCATAATTTTCTTAAAAAAATAATACTTCAGCTTTAGAATACTTTAAATTGAAAATTAGGTAAAAACTATGAAAATTAAGAGAGAGAGAGAGAGAAAGAGAGAGAAAAGAAACAAGTCGTGGATAAACTCCCGACTTCAGCTTTACAATTAATTATCAAAATAAGGAGTGTCCGATGAAGATATTTGAGTGTAGACCTATCTCTTTGATAGGTTGTATGTATGAAGTGTTAGCTAATCTATTGGAAAATAGACTGATAAGGGTGACTCAACATATTATTGGGGATACTTAGTCAACTTTCATTCAAAATAGGAAGATTTTGGTGGGGGTGCTTATAGCAAATAACGTTGTAGATGAGGCCATAAGGAATGGTAGGGAGTTGATTATGTTCAAAGTAAATTTCAAGAAGGCATATGATTCGATAGACTGGGAGTATCTTATGTCTACTATGGAAGGGATGGGTTTCCCAGTAAAGTGGACGAAGTGGATTTATGAGTGCTTAGTAACGACTTTGGTCTCTATGCTTCTGAATGGTAGTCATACCAAGGAGTTTCACCTTGGTTGTGGGTTGAGATATGGATCCTTTATCACATCTCTTGTTCCTTATAGTTGCAGAAGAACTGAATATGTTTACTCAAATGATTCATATGAACGAGTTTTCAGGAGTGCAGGTGGATGGCCTGTGTCAACAAATATCCCACCTATAATTTGTTGATGATACCTTGGTGTTTGGAAGCAAATTTTAGTCTAACAGTTGAGCAATAAAGGTGGTATTCAAACTATTTGAGGTAGTTTCTGGCCTTAAAGTAAATTTTCCTAAGAGTTTGTTAGTGGGAGTTAATGTATAGGAAACTAGTTGGAAGAAGCGATGTTTGTACAAAATTGTAAAGTTGGTAGGTTACTTATGAAATATTTGGGGTTACCTATTGGTGTTGATCCTAGGAAAAAAAGAACATGGGAGTTGGTCGTGGAGGTAATCAAGAAGAGGCTAAGGTCTTGGGCTACAAAACAATTGTCTTTGGGTGGAAGAGTATTGGTGATGAGAATCCTGAAACTGGCCAAATACAGGCTAAAGGCCCAAGTGGAGAAGGGCGAAGGCCCAAGTAGAGAAGGACAAAGCCCCCGAGTGGAGAAGGATGAAGGTCCAAGTGGAGAAGGATGAAGGCCCAGATTAATTTGAAGGCCCAAGTTAAATATGTTTTTTAGTTATAATTTTTTCTTTATTGTAATTTTGGCCCAAACTGTTTAAAAGACCCATGTCTATTTTATCTTTTTATTCAGATACACTATAAGTATTGGTTTTTGTTTTCAATAAAAAAAAACTTTTGGCATTTGATAAAATTTGGTGAGAGTTTCTCTCTGGGTTCCTTGTTGAACCAATCTCAGACTTATCAAGGTAATCCTTGTGGCGTCTACCCTGACTTATCTTCCTTCACCGGAAGAGGCGTCTACCCTGACTTATCTTCCTTCATTGGAAGTGGCGTCATCCAAATCTCCATAGCCTGCATCAAACGTTCTGCCCCATAAGGTTCACATCATCTGGTATCAGAGCTTCGGCTCTTGATACAGGTTCTATCCTATCCTATCCTATTTTTTTTTCTTTGTAATTTGTCTAGGTTCGTGTTTTTGTCCTTGTTCTGTTATTTTCGTTCTTGTTTGCGTCTTGTTTCGTTCTTGTTTGGGTCTTGTTGCATTGTGGTGTTTTGTCCTTGTTCTGTTATTTGTTTTCTTGTTTGTGTCTTGTTGCGTTCTTGTTTGTGTCTTTGTTTCGTTCATGTTCATGTTCTTGTTCTTGTTTCTTGTTTCTTTCAGACTTTGTGTCAAAAAAGAAAAAAAAATCTGTTTGAGTTCTGTATCAAGTTAAAAAAAAAGTTGCAGAAATTTTGAAAAAAAAGAGAGAAAGAAAGTGGGTGTTCGATCTTTGAACACGAAATTGAGGCAGTTAGAGTTATGAGCATTTGAAGTTTACTGGTCATATGTGTTATCTTATCTGTTATCCTATCTGCTATCTTATTTGGTTGTAATATTTGTTATCCAAATTAAATCTAAATTTGTTATCCAAATCCAATCTAATATGTTATCCAAATCAAATCTAATATATTATCCTCTGAATTTTGAGCGTTTTGATATATAGTGGGCCTCAAACGGACAACCGTAGCAAAAGTTATGAGCATTTGAAGTTTACTGGTCATATGTGTTATCTTATCTGTTATCCTATCTGCTATCTTATTTGTTATCATATTTGTTATCCAAATTAAATCTAAATTTGTTATCCAAATCCAATCTAATATGTTATCCAAATAAAATCTAATATATTATCCAAATCAAATCTAATCTTTTATCCAAATCAAATCCAATCTGCTATCCAAATCAAGTCCAAGTTTTTATCCCAAATCAAATCTGTTACTCAGTCTGTGATAATTATATTGTCTCTCCTTTTATTTTATATTACCTTGTGTGTCTAATTTGGTCCATCCGGGAACATAAGAGAGAACATGAGTGGTAAAAGGCAAGAGTGAAAACATCACACAACAGCCTATATTGAGAGCATCAAACACGAGTGAATTACCATCAAAGAGAGAAACACATGAGTAGAGTGTGGTGAGGTCCTGAATTTTTTTTTTAATTACTGCAAAATTCTTTGTTCCTTAATCATGGCAAGAGTTGGTGACAATGGTGGTGTATATCATCAACTAGACAGATCTCAGCGCTTATTTCTGGACGCGATGACTACACAAATGCAACGTTTGTTGAACCGTAACGAAGAAGAGCTCTACAGACGAATAGCCAAATCTTCCTTGTTTACTCTTAAACCTTTATCCCCTAGAGAAGTGTGTGATGACCAAATCAGAATGAGAGAAAAGAGAGAACAAGAGAAAGAAAATAGTGAGGCACCATAGAGGAATATGAAAAAGAAGAGTGATACACATAAGAGAGAGAGTGATACACATAAGAGAAAATTTAATTATTTTGCAGAGGCGAGTGAAGTGAGGAAAGTGTTACCTGCTCATGAACCACTCAATCTACAGTGTTGCAAAGAGAGTAAAATTTCTACTGATAATTCTAATGAGTTTACTATTCCTATTTCTCCTAGTGTTCAACCCTTATTGCAGGAATTTAAAAATGTCTTTCCTAAGGAGATTCCTCATGGACTTCCACCTTCAAGACGCATAGAACATCAAGTTGATCTCCTTCCAAAAGCTTTATTGCCTAACAGGCCAACTTACAACAGCAAGCCCCAAGAGACTCAACATAAGGATGCACAGGCCAAAGTTGAGTATGTGAAAAGATTGTATGACCAAGTGAAGGTGCAAATTGCAAAGAAGAATAAAAGCTATGCCAAGCAAGCTAACAAGAAAAGGAAGGAAGTGGTACTTGAACCCGGTGATGATCCTGGACATTTGAGGGCAAATGTTTTCCAAGAAGGAGGGAATGATGAGAATCCTGAAACTGGTCAAATACAGGCTAAAGGCCCGAGTGAAGAAGGGCGAATGCCCAAGTGGAGAAGGACAAAGCCCCCAAGTGGAGAAGGATGAAGGCCCAGATTAATTTGAAGGCCCAAGTTAAATATGTTTTTTATTTATTGTAATTTTGGTCCAAACTGTTTAGAAGGCCCATGCCTATTTTATCTTTTTGTTCAGATACACTATAAGTATTGGTTTTTGTTTTCAATAAAAAAAAACTTTTGGCATTTGATAAAATTTGGTGAGAGTTTCTCTTTGGGTTCCTTGTTGAACCAATCTCAGACTTATCAAGGTAATCTTTGTGGCGTCTACCCTGACTTATCTTCCTTCACCGAAAGTGGCGTCTACCCTTACTTATCTTCCTTCACTGGAAGTGGCGTCATCCAAATCTCCGTAGCCTGTATCAAACGTTCCACCCCGTAAGGTTCACATCAATTGGTGTTTTTGAAGTTTGTCCTGTTTGAAATTCTGATCTATTACCTCTCCTTCTTCAAGATTCCTTCAGGTATTACTTCTCAAATTGAATCTCTTTTTAAACATTGCACTTTAGGGTTGAAATAAGGACCGTAGGAAGATTTATTGGGTGTCACGGGAGAAGGAATGTGTGCCAAGGAAGTAGGTGGTTTAGTGGTGAGAGATGTGAGAAGTCTTAATTTAACTCTTTTAGAAAAATGGAAGTGGAGGGTGATGGTTGAAAAAGGGAGCTCCTGGTATAATGTTTTAGCAGGCATCTATAGGGAGAAGGGGCAGATTTCTAGGAATGAAAAGAAAGGCTTAAGTTGGCGGAAGTCGATTTGTAAGCCTGAGGTTGGGGTAGGGGTTGAGGAGTTGGTGGTTTAGTGATGCTATTGTGAGGAAATTGGGATTAATTAAGGTTTTACTTCCTAAAATTTTTTGAAATTCAGTTTTTAATCTCTAATCTTTTTTTTTTCTGTCTGGTCAAGGTCACACAAACACCAGCATTGGAATAAAGTTAAGGAATAAAAAGTTTAAGGATAGGGCCTAAAATCAAATTTAGAAAAAGTTTAAGGATGAAAAATTTAGTTAACCCAAAAAATACTGGCCAAATGATCTCCGTTAATAAAATAAAGATATTAACAACTAAAAACTATTATAAAAGGATTTTTTCTTTCTTCAGCTTCTAGCTTCTCTTGCTCCCATTCTTCCTTTTTTTTTTTCTTCTCCGCGGACAATGTTGGTGGGGGAGCCGACGACAAAAGCAATGACAAGTTCGTAGATTCAAAAATCAAATTTCCTTTTCTCTTTTTTTTTTTTTTTCTTTCTTTCCCATATTTGCTCCTTCCTCTCTTTCCACTTCTCCTTTCTGATCCCCTCCACAACTCCCAACAACCACCACACTTCCCATATACAAACATCAACAACAACCAAATCCCCTTGAACAAATTATAAAACAAATATAAGAAATCAAGAACAACGAAATCATAGAAATTGAAAAATAAAAAATTGAACAAATTTAAAACTAACTACAAAATTCATATCCGAGAGGCCCTTTTGAAGAATTATAAAATAGATATGAAAATGAAGGTAATGCAACAAAAAATCAGCGGAGAAGAAGGCCTCGTCGGAGGGTCATGGGGTAGGGTCATCGAAGCCGAAGAAGCTGGAGACGAGGGTCATGGGGTCGAGGTTGGCATTGCCAGCGACGGAGAAGAAGGCCTCAGCGGAGGGACACAGAACGTAATGGTTAGGTAAAAAACTGACATTTTGTGGCAATTTTTATCCGGCAATATCTTTATTCCCTTTGATGGTATTAACTTTAAATGAATGGAAAGACTACTTTAAACTAATTTAAAAATAATAAAGAATTAAAATAACAAAAGAGTAATGGGTTTTGTTTTGGGGTTGCTTTTTTTTTTTCCCCTGTATTCAGGTTCATAGGCTAACTTGGTACTCCTTGTACGGGAGATGCTAGGTGCACCCAGCAATATTGCTGGTGCACCCAGCAACTTTTATGAATGGACAATTTTGCCCTTTAATAAAAAATTATAAAAAGCCCCCCCCCCTCTCCGGAACTGCTCATTCCTCATTCCTTCCGCGAACTGCTTCTTCTTCTCCGCGAACTGCTTCTTCTTCTCCGGCAAGGCAAGCGCGAACGTCGTCTTCTTCTTCTCCGCGAACGAGGTTAGTCTCCCTAACTCCCCTTTGATACAACATTGTTATAGCTTGTAGCAGTGGAACCTTAGGATAGTAACTTTAGGGTAGAAAACGAGAGGAGAGGACGGTAGAAAACGAGAGGAGAGGACGCCGGAAAAAATGGGGAACAGAGGCTGACGGCGGAGTCTTCCGGAAGACCCGTTAGGGGTTCTTCCGGAAGTTCCGGAAGAACGTTTTCCGGAAAGTTTCCGGAAGAAGTGTTCTTCCGGAAGTAACCAAACGTCTTCCGAAAGAACACTTCTTCCGGAAGACTTCCGGAAAACGTCTTCCGGGAACTTTCCGGAAGAAGTGGTTCATCCGGAAGAATTCCGGAAGACGCCCACTTCCGGAAGAAGTTTCAAACTTCCGGAAGACCTTTCCGGAAGAACCCTTCTTCCGGAGTGTTTCCGGAAGAACCACTTCTTCCGGAAGTGGTTTTTTTGTTTTTTTTTTGTGTTTTTTTTTTTAAATTTTTTTTAAACAGAAATTGTTTTGTTTTTTTTAAATGAATTATTTTATTTATTTTGGTTATTTTGTTTTTTAGATTTTATGAAAAATGAAGTTTGGGTTTTTGATGTCATATTTTTTTTATAATTTAAATTGTGTATTTTTACTAAATATTAATTTGTAAATTAATTTTTTTTATAAAAGTAGTTGTGTTTGTTTTTGTTTATTGTTTTTTTTTAAATTAGTATTTTTTCTTTAAAAATGAAGTTGTCTATTTTTATAATTAAAGTTGTGTGTTTTGGAAGTTTTATAAAAATACTAATTTTTTATAATTAATTAGTTTATTTTATTATAAATGAAGTATTTTATTTACTAAAAAAATTGTGGATGTTTACTAAATAATTTTTTTTTTACATTAGTTGTTTAATTTTTTTTAAAAATTAAGTTGTGGATGTTTAGTAATGAATTATTTTTATATTAGTTGTGTTTTTTTTTTTTATAAATGAAGTTGTTTAATTTTTTTTTAAAAAAATTAAGTTGTGCATGTTTATTAATAATTTTATTTTACATTAGTTGTTTTTTTTATATAAATGAAGCATGTTTATTAATAATTTTATTTTACATTAGTTGTTTTTTTTATATAAATGAAGTTGTTTATTTTTTTTTAAAAAAAATTAAGTTGTGCATGTTTATTAATAATTTTATTTTACATTAGTTGTTTTTTTTATATAAATGAAGTTGTTTAATTTTTTTTTTTAAAATTAGGTCGTGTATGTGTGAAAATGATTTGATTTAAGTTAGTCTTATTTGTTTATAAATAAAGTTGATTTTTTATAAAGAAAATTGTGTATATTTTGACCGAAAAAAAAACGTGTTCGACATGATTTACAGATCATGGCCAGAACACGAGGTTTAGGTCGTGCCATAGGTAGATTTGTAGGCAGAGATAGAGCTGCTGGCGAGGATGCTGGCGATGTTCCCGAGAGGCGTAGGCCTACTGCCTCAGCCCGTAGGCTACGCGTTCATCAGATGACTACGGAGGGACGTGATATGGCTGAGGACGTCGCTGACATGACTGATGATGTCCCTGAGCAGCCTACGGAGGCACCTGAGATGCGTGCGGACGCACAGGGTGCTGATAGTGGTGAGGGGTCAGATGGTGATGATGCTGCAGAGGGATTCCCTGGTGGTCCACGTGACCCGTCAGTGCTCACATCATTTGCCGAGCATGTTGCACATGCCGTGTGGAGTGGACAGGTATTTTAATTTGTTAATTATTTGTCATTGTTTATTTATTTGTTTATGATTATTTTTTTTTAATAATTGTATAATTTGTACTTCAAATCAGGAACGTCCTGATTTGAAGTTAGTGTCACATGGGAGGAAGCTGACACTGATTGGGAGGCCAGTGCTGAGATTGAAGGCCTGGTGGCTGCCACAGGATTAAGTCCACTGATAGATTGTTCAGTTATTACTGGCGATCCTGGACTTATATCCGCATTTGTGGAGAGGTGGCACAGTGAGACTAGCACCTTCCACCTTCCGTAGGAGAGCTGACGATCACATTGGATGATGTGTCGTCCATTCTACATTTGCCCATCACTGGCGCCTTGCACAGTTTCCACGCTCTTTCTACGGAGGAGGCCAGATTCTTGCTCACGGAGTTGCTGGAAGTGTCTGCGGAGGAGGCCAGAGCCGAGACAGCACTCACACGTGGAGCATATGTACGATTAGGATGGGTTCGTGACATTTATGAGACCAGATGTCAGGCCCGGCGGTGGATTGTCGCAGCTCGCGCTTATCTGCTGCACCTTGTCGGTTGCACTCTTTTTGCTAATAAGAGTGCAACATACGTGCATGTGGTCCACCTTGACGCTTTCCGGGACCTCGCTCATAGTGGTGGTTACGCTTGGGGGGTTGCCGCGCTGGTTCATATGTATGACCAGTTAGATGAGGCTTGTAGGACCACCACCGACAGCTTGCGGGGTACTTGACGCTATTCAGGTAAATTTTGTGTTTATTAATATGTTAGGTTCGATTATGATTTAAACATGTTTTTATGTTATGTTAACCTCAATTATTGTGTAGTGCTGGATCTATGAGCACTTCCCTAGTGTGCATCAGTGCGTGACTGACGATACATACCAGGAGACGTCCCCACGTGCTTCCCGGTGGTTGACGTCGAAGGCGCACATGAAGGGCATCACAGGAGCACCCTACAGGGCACGTTGTGATGGTTTGACCGTCACAGATGTGTCCTGGTTGCCGTACACGGAGCATCGGGGTGTTAGGGCGTTTCAGGAGATTTCATCGTTCCAGGGTCAGCTCAGATGGGGTCCTATGATCGTCACAGTTCGACCGGAGAGGGTGGTACGCCAGTTCGGTTACATCCAGAGCATCCCTCCGCCGCCTGTTAGTGCACGATTGTCACAGATCAGATAGATGACAGGTGGATGGAGTTTGCGGATCACTTACTACCTGCGGGTCAGCCTTGTCTAGTGCCTGGGCAGGTATCTGCGGATTACATTGAGTGGTTTTTCCGCATATCTCACCCTTTCATGACACCGACCCAGGCAGCTGACCAGCAGAGGGATGCACCAGCTGCAGACCCTGAGGACTACATACAGCCGCCCAGCCCCCAGGTTCCAGTGGCATTTGACCCCCCTCCATATGTGGTAAGATTATTTGCGCGTTTAATGTTTTATGAGTTGTTGTTTATTTTGAATTTCATAATAAATGTTTTTACTGACTTTGACAGGATGATTACGAGGGATATGAGGCGATTGCACAGAGGTTGGAGCGTGTGCTCAACCTTAGGATAGTCACTGCAGGCACAGAGTTATATGACATTATGCAGGACTGCCTGACGATCGCGAGAGGGGGACCCAGTGCTGATGGGACGGTCAGGGCTCGTCAGAGACGCCGCACGGACCATTGATCATTGTATTTATTTGTTGTGTTGTAGTTGACATGAATATTTGTAATTATTACAGTTTTTGTTTAATATAGTTGACGTGTTTTGCACAGTTTATTATTTTATAATATAGTTTGTTATTCCGATTGTTTGTGGTCCTTAAGCAAGTTTACGGTTGTTTTAAATTTATTTTTAAAAAAAGGGAACCTAGAATCATGAGTTTTGTTTGTAAGAATTACATAAAAAATAAAAGTTTTTAAAATAATTAATAAATCAGGAAATAGTCCCGTTCCCCAGTTCTCATGTTTGGACGTCAAAGAATCCAAAAAAATAGTCCCGTTCCCAGTTCGTCAACTACAGTCAAAAAAGCCTTCCTATTCATAAAAAAGAATGAATTTTTCATGTTCAAGTACCATGTTTGGGATTTTTTGCGTGGGTGTGCCTGTGCCCTGAGACAATGGAGGGCGGCCATTTCTCATGTTTGGACGTCAAAGAATCCAAAAAAATAACCCTTGGTCTGAAAAGCAAAGTCTCCTCCAAAAAAGATGGACTGACTCCAATGGGATGCTGCTAGCAGTATACCTAGAAAGCTCACATGCACAAGGAAGCCCGTGCGTGCTTCTCATCACACAACCACAAGAAGAGAGATTGTTGCCGAGATAACGTAGACGGTCAATCTCAGAAGCAATCTGATTTAAAGCATCCCTCGAAACCATCCCAAGAAGCCTCTTGTATAAGGTTTTTTTATATACATGGCCAACCACATGCGTACTGGTTTCAAAGGATGCTTTAATTTCGACGTGTTGCAGCGTGATCATGTTGTTCATGGCATCCCAAACACTACATAGGTCTCCAACGCTATTTTGTAGTACTCTTTTGAGAGCCCAATGAGCTGATTCAACCCTACATTTAAAATACACAACAAACATGAAAATATACAACAATTAAATACCATTTAATATTAATCGTTACTAACAAATAAAATCAGTTGTTAATACCTGTTTGTTGTTGTGTTGCCTAGGTGCATGACCTTATTCGTCCATGCTGTAATAAATTTTTCCTTGTGGGGGATAATCCATGTGTCGTTAACATAGTCAACGAACATCGGCCAAGGCGAACAAGCAACTTGAAACTTCTGATATGACTCATGGAACTCGTATTCGGACGGACAATCAACCAAAGTACACCAGTTATCCATTACATAGTCCCACGCATTTTTTTCCCCGATTAAAGATTTGCACTTCGCCTTCACATTCTTATCGATATGAAACCTGCACAACAAATTAGTAGACTCGGGAAACACAGTTTTCACTGCATTCATCAGTGCTAGGTCTCTGTCAGTGACAATAACAAGAGGGAGGCGATCGTGTCTTAAAAATAGGCCTCGAAATCGTTCCAAAGCCCATACAATATTATTAACACGCTCAGCCTCCAGATATGCAAACCCAGCAGAGAATGTCATCGCCGTTGGTGTCACTCCAACAAAGTCAAGTAGTGGGAGTCTGTACCTGTTTGTTTTGTAGGTACTGTTTATAAAAAACACTAGATGACATGCATTGCATAACTTTACTGCATCTGGGTGACACCAAAACAGATCACGCACCACAACTTCATCCTTCAATCTATGCCAATGAATGTATTGATCACGTTCGAGAAGCTTCATCAGATGCTGCATTTCGGTATCAGCTCCTCTTATTGAAGAACGATATGCACTTCTTGCATTGTAAATTTGCTTTATCGTGGTGTAACTGTCGGCATTGTGTTCCTTCAACGTTAGCAAGATGTTTTTCGGTTTCACCATCGACTTTGTCATATCAGCAATAATTTTCTTTTCTTCCTTAGTCAATCGCCCGGCGTATGGATGTCCAACTAAGGACTTCGCCAATTCATGATTATGAATCCCACAGATCAACTTCACCATCCAACCTTCCCCTCCACGCACTGGTTTCCCACGAAGCCTGAAGGGACAACCACATTTCCTACTCCCGGTGTCTTTTCTAACGAATTCTTTATTTCTACACTTGTACGTACCACTCCTTTCACACCCAATTAACACAAATGAACTTCTTCCTCTGCTACCGGTCTCTGTGTCAGATCTCATAATCACTGCAACAAATCCATTTTCATGGGCAACTGTTCGAGCCCATTGCAAAACATCATCTCGAGTAGCGAATACCTACAACGCAACCCTAACACATTAATTTTCGTACAAACCATCAATTCAACCAATGACTCAAATTATCTATGATTACCTGAGATGTATTAAAAGCATTTGAACAATCGACATGTCGTTCATTCACTCCACATTCTTCTTGATTATCATAATCATAATCCATATCAACTTCTTGTGACATCGCAAAGTCATACCTCCATTGATCTTCGTCCATCTTAAGGACATATGCATCATACACAAGTACATTCAAATTATCATATAACCACATCCAAAAATTTACTACACCTTAAATAACAAACATATTAATAGGACATATGCATCATACACGACTATATTAAAATTATCACTATATTCTAAATTTATAACTACATTATTTACTTAAACTAAACTTATCACTATAATAAACAACTAATAAAACATTTTTGTACCATTATACATTTAAGTTACCTAAATCATTTAATATTATACCATTATACCTAATTAAATCAATAATCCACAACATATATAAACCAGAAATAAAAAAAATTATAAAACAGAAATATATATACCATTATAAAACAAAAAAAATTATAATCCACAATATATATCATTATACCTAATTAAACCAATAATTCATTATTAACTAACAGAAATATATATAAAATAGAAATTAAAAAAATTATAAAACAGAAATTAATAAATTAGTAATAATTTAACATTCCGGAAGAAGGTCTTCCGGAAGTTAAGAAGCCCAATTCCGGAAGAAGGTCTTCCGGAAATAGTTTCCGGAAGCACTTCTTCCGGAATTGGCCTTCGTAACTTCCGGAAGACCTTCATCCGGAAGTGATCATTCCGGACCTTCCTGCTTCTGTGCCTAAAATTTCTTCCGGATACATTTTTTACTGTTTTTCTTCTCTAAAAGCTAACCGGAAAACGAAATAAACGCGTACCTCCGACAAAATAGGAACAACAGCCACTAATAAAACTTCAAATACGGAACACGGGACCACCAAATCTTCAAATACTTCACTTCACGGGACCACCAACAGACTGCTGAAGGGACCACCACCGAAACAACAGCAAACGGAAGAAGAAACAAAGCAAACGGAAGAAGAAAGAAAGAAAGCGCAGTAAAACACAGCCTGAAGAAGAAAGAAAGAAAGCGCAGTAAAACACAGCCTGAAGACGTTAATTTAAAGAAATTTACACAAGGGCAAAATCGTCATTACATACGCATTAAAAAAAAAAACTAACTTCCGGAAGAAGCTTCTTCCGGAATGTTTCCGGAAGAAGCTTCTTCCGGAAGACACTGGAATTCTTCCGGAAGAAGCTTCTTCCGGAAACATTCCGGATGACGTTCTTCCGGAAATTGTCTGTGAGTATTTCCGGAAGACACAAATTATTCTTCCGGAAGAAGGTTCTTCCGAAAACTTTCCGGAAAAATTATTTCCGGAAACTTTCCGGAAGAACCTTCTTCCGGAAGAATAATTGCTGAAGGGCAGTTTCGCCACTTCACTGTTTGCTGGGTGCCCCAGCAATAATGCTGGGTGCACGTAGCAACTCCCTCCTTGTACCAGTGTTAGTGTTTATTAACAATAATCTGTTTTCTTGGCCTTGTCAAAAAAAAAAATGTTACTGTTTCTTATAGAAAGTTTTGTTTTTTATTTTTTTTTGTTGATAATTCTTTTTTATGATGCAGTTATCACATTCTCTGATGCCCCACTTGCTTTGAATTATGTACGGGAAAATAAAGGTTGCGTTGATGTGATTCTAATTGAAGTTCACATGCCAAATATGGATGGCTTTCAATTCCTTCATCGTGTGGGCAAGGAGATTAATGTTCCTGTTATCAGTATGTGACTAATTAAACTTGTTCTATAAATTAATTTTTATGTATGTTTTGGACTTGTTTTGCTTATCATAGTGCAATATGCAGTGATGTCTCATGATGATGCTACGAGTGCTCTGATGAAGGCTGTTACACATGGGGCTTCTGATTATTGGATTAAGCCTCTGCATCAAAACCAATTCAGGATTTTGAGGAAGCTTGTTGCTAGAAAACTCCGGATTGAAAATAATCCACCAAGAAAAGATAATTCTGATTTTGCTTCTTTTATTGTTGATGCAACAATGAGCGTCCCAAAAAAGAGAAGCTCCAATTCCAAAGAATTTGATTTTTATGAATCGGATGATTGTTATGCACCCCCAGCAAAGGAGCACCGTGTAGTATGGTCAGAAGAACTGCATCAAGAATTTGTCAATGCTGTGATGCAAATTGGGCTTGATAGTATGATTATTTCTTCATTTCATATGATTATTTTCTTTGTTGGTATTCCAATACATGAATATATGTCAGACATAATCGTATGCCACTTAAAATTTTCGCCTTGATTGTTTTTCAGAGGCAGAGCCAAAGAGGATTCTTGAAGTGATTAATATCCCTGGTTTGACAAAAGAGAATGTTGCTAGTCATTTGCAGGTTGGTTTCCTTATGCATTTGAAATTTAGAATAGTTCAGTATAACTTCTATAGTCAATTAATTGAAATTTGAGTGTAGCTGGTATGTAGAAGCTTTAAGCATAATTGAAATGTAGATGCCAATTAGTTTGTTTTCAATCCAAACTGAGGTACTTGCATTTTGTGGTTCTAAACATGTAATTAATGTTGTTTCTTTATTCTTGGTAATTATTTGTGATTGGCAGAAACATAGACTTTATTTGAAGAGATCTAGTGGAATGACACTGCAACAAAATGGGATGCCATTTCCTAACACAATCTCAGGGATTACAGAATCCAATATTGTTTTCAGATTGTTTAAAATGAGGTTTAGTGGAATGACACTGCATGTTTATAGAAGGGTGGTTTGTTATTCAGACTCCACCTTAGATATTGATGATTTGGTTCTAAACAGCTTCCACCAGTTTCACCTATTCAGCAATGAGATTTTCAGGATTTGACAGCTTTTGAATAAAGATTAGATGGTCTCCTGGAAAAACTTGGGGTGGAGCATGGTGATCCCTTGGTGGTGCTTACTGGTCCTCCTTTGTCTCATAGTCTAGCTCTTCAGGCGGATATGATGGGAATTCATTTCCTAGACTAGTTTGTAGTTTCTGTCTTGTTTTTTTCCCCCTCTTTTCTTCTTGTAACAAAAGCAAATATGGAAAGGATACTAGCTAGTAGCCATTGTTGATAAATGATATATTAAATTGTTTTGACAGCTTCAGTGTTTTGTGAATGCAATGTATATTAATGATAAAGGGATCATTCAATTTCAGTGTTGGAAATTACAAGAAACCAGACGTATATTCATTTAGGCTAAATTTTAATTTTAGTCTCCATATATTTTTGAATCTGCGATTTTAGTATTCTTATGATGACATGGCGCGCATCTGTTGTAAAGCAATAGATAATTAATTTAAAAAAAAAAGAATTATAAAATTATGCATATTTTAGAAAGGGAAAAAAATAGTAATTGGCTCTTCCAAATAAACAGATAAATGGTAAAGTGATGACCCACTAAACTAAGATAACTTTTGTTCCATTGGTCAACTCTAGGAAACGTAACCATCTTAATAAAGAACTGAATTGTAAGACCCACAAAGAAGTGTAAGTGTGTAACAGACAAAAGATGATGCAAGTGGTGAGTGTAGATGTTGTCCTTTTATTTAGCAAACTATTTGGTGTTACGTGCCTTTACCTGTCTTCCATACAACTCTAACTCTTTCCAATTAGTGGGCACTTACTCTTTTGTCTCCTTTTTTTCCGGGTCTGTCTGTTCTTCTACTTTGTTTCTCATCAAGTGGAAAGTCATGTCACGTTTATCTGTTGTGCATTTCATTATATTATATATTAAGTAGCCATTGTTGCTGAATGTAAGTAATATTGAGTGTCCTCCTTGGTTTTGCTTCAATTATGGCTTTCTCTTCTTTCTTTTCCCATTCTCCATTGGCATTGAAGGTACAGTTTCCATGTCTAATTGATATGCTCCCAGTGCTTCTTTTTTCATTTGAATCATGAGTTGAATGAATATGATATTACTAATGAAAATGGCACTAGTGTATCTTTTCATATTGGAGATTGATGTTTACCATTCTATGGATGGATTTATATGCTAAGGGACAAGTTGGTACTACAAAGGAGTTATATATGTCAAAAAGTTGGTTCTTTGTGTGTCATAAAACCCATAGATTCATGCAATTGTCTTGCACACATAAAACTATCATTTTTTTTCACTTCTTGCTATGAAACTTTGCATTTGGTCTGAGATAATAGAAAGAATGAGTTTGTTCATGTGATCCTTGCATATTGAACTGGGTTGATATGTTATTTATATAATCATCTGCACAACCTGGTTATTTTAAACAAATCAGATGGACCAAGTACTTTATTTATTCAGATTGATTGTGGGTTCAAGAAGGTTGCTTACAATTGAGGTTCTATTTCTTATAGATTGATCGCTTGGGGCAGACTATAAAACCTTGTGGTACAGTTGAGAAGGGGCAAAAGTTTTCTTTCCCTATCAGAAGTAATGGTGGTGAGCTTGAACTTTGTTACCAGAGTCAACTTAATCAGAGAAGTAGAGTCAACCTAATCAGAGATTGGAGTTTCATAGGAGGATCAAGAATTGTTGTTAAACCAAATTTCGTGAGATTGGTTCCTTTTCGAAAAGCCAGTCGTGTCTATGCTTCATGTAATCCTTTTTTGTGCCACATTTACTAAATTTGAAACTCGTTTTTACTATACCAAGAATAGTAAGTCTGGAACCGGTCCAAATTAATTTAAGCACTCTAACAAGGTTATGTTTTAAGCATTTTTGGTTTTGCACAAAGATGGTATTATCACATGTCACCTAGTTTTTTAGCTAGAAGCTGGAGGTTCTGTTATAGGTCTCTGTTCTTTAAATTAAATTAAACTTGAAGTTACCGAATAGAGGAATTGAGATATGGGAATGCATTTAAAAAGTTAGCTTGCCTCTTGTGGTGGGATCTCCTTAACCTAAATTATTATTGCACACTCAAAGCAATGTCAACTGTGTATTACCATATTAATTGACCTTTTTACTTTAAATAAAGTACATATTGGAAGAGGTGCATGTTACACCTGATAAAATTTTGTAAATGATTCTGCAAGGATGGAAATCTTCTTTTTGTTTTCTTTTCATTATTCTCTCATTACGCACAGGGGAATTGATTGAAGGGGCTAAATTACTTAAAATCATTCTGGTTGAGTGTACAAAAGTTTTTTTCCATGGTTTAATTTTTTTCTATTTTCATGCATAGTATAATATGGATGAATGTGTCTATTATTCTATAAGACAAACAGTGTCATTCAATTATCATAAACTCTTTTGGTCTCATTTATACTATCTGAATTAATCTCATTGAACATTCCCGTTTTTGGTATAACTGGTGGTGACTATTTCCTATATTAATTTTTCTACCATCATGTTGTAGGGTTGTCAGGATCACAACTTGCTAGCAGCGCCTTTACACTGGGAACAACAGCAGTGCTACCATTTTACACACTCATGGTTCTAGCTCCAAATTCTGAGCTAGTATGTTTCTTTCTATATTTGGAAAGCATCTTCAATTTGTTAGCTCTTGAGAATACTATAATTACCTTTTTATCACAAATATATGTAACATGCATGAAAATATTTAGGACAAATTACACTGACACTCTGTGGTTTTTGAAATTTCCAACATCACCCTTTCCCTGTTACCGCCTACAATAACCGGCCTTAATTGTTTGAAACACATTACACCATGTACTCTTGTTATATGGTGTATCTTTATAAGAGAGTTACTACAGGTGTTAAAAAAGTAAGGATATCATGTGAATTTTCAATAAATCACACGGGATGTCAATGGAATTTGTCCAAATATTTATGTTATTTGCTGATATGCATATACGCTCTCTTTTTCTCCTTTCCTCTGTATATATTTGTTCTACAGTACCAAATTATATGTTGGGTGTGTTCTGATATTCTTCTTGCTCATTTGTTTTGATTTCTGTAATTCATGAGACGTGCCTTATTCATTTTTCCTGAAATTCAAAAATGCAGACTAGGAAGTCTATGGAAAGTAGTGTACCATATGTAGTGCTTGGCATTCTATATGCATATTTGTTGTACCACTCTTGGACCCCTGAGACAGTTGGACTTATTTTTGCAAGTAAATACTTGCTACCAGAGGTGTGTATTCATCAATAAAGTTATATTTCCCTTTCCAAAACAGTTATATATTACTGTGTTACCTTCTTTTATACTCGGTGCAGCTGACTAGTATAGGGAAAATGTTCTCCAGTGAGATGACTTTAGCATCAGCTTGGATTCACCTTTTGGTTATGGATCTCTTTGCTGCAAGGTTCTGCATCATTACTTTTCTTTTAAATTGAGTATGTTTTCAGTGCTTGTAAATATAATTGAAATTGATTTTAGTCCTCCAAAATTTATGTATTTTGGTCTTTAATTTTGAAATGTTTTAAATTGGTCCCATCATCATTTAGTAGTGATGTGACATACATCTAGACATAGACATGTAGTGTTAATGACCACTTTGTCGTAATGTGATGTGGCATGTCTAATGTCTGGTACATTCCAGGTTGTTAATAAGGGGTGATAGGGAGATTCTTAAAACTTCAACAATATATAAAGACTAAAACCAACAAAAAAAAAACAATTTGAAGGACTAAAACCAAAATTAGCCATTTTTGCAGTGAAAAACCTCTTTTATTTTCTTCTGCAGTTTCCTCCTTAATATTTCTACATTGTTTTATCATTCCTTAGTTATTTTTCTAATAACATGTATCTGTATGCAGGCATGTTTTTCTTGATGGATTAGAGAATCAGATAGAGACTCGGCATTCAGTTTCTCTGTGCTTGTTCTTTTGCCCTATTGGGGTTCTTAGTCATGCCATCACCAAAGAAATGACTAAAAGTGCCAGAAAAAACAAGCACAGCTTATAGAGGGCACCTACTTGCTTTCCCACATAACCAAAAAAGAAATTTAATTGAAGTTTAAGAGTTTCAGAAATTCATGTTCAAGTTTTTAAATTAAGTTACTTGTAATTTTGTTTGGAATTGTTTTCCCCTCAATCAAAATACTATTAGTATTTTGTTCCATCTCAAGTGTATAAATTATTTTGACTTGATGTTCATTACATTTTTACTTCAATTGCAAAGAAAGCTTTCCATTTTCATCCAACCTTCTTGACAATGAAACATGTTTTGTCAAGTTGCTGCACCAGGATCCTCAGGGGCATTATATTTGTCTAGAGGTTATACTAAACATGAGAAGTTGATAAGGTATATGCAACCAAACATCTTATTGTCAAGCATCTTGTTTCAAGTCATAAGTTTATTTGTTCTTCGAATTAACAAAAGTTACAAAACTGCTAAGAAAATCGACTGAAAAGCATTTTTGTCTAATAAAGAGTTAACATTTAATGTGCTTGTCCTCAGGAAAAAAATTGATCTGGGGACTGTGATAATAACAAATCATTGACGTTTGACTTGTGTCTCCAAAATTTTGTTAAGCCTAGTTGTTAAGCATGTTAATATTGTGCAATTGAAATAGGAATAAAGTTGAAAATGTAGAGTTAATTTGTTTTTTTGGTAGACATATGTAGTGTGCCTTTGTTTCCAACCTAAAGAGATGAGATAAAAATGAAGATTAAGGTTGACTCAGCTAGTTGCATTGTGTTAGCTAGGCACTAGCCTTTGTCTAGTCTTGTATCAGCGTGCTTACTGATGTAGCTCCATGTGGAGCTTGTAGGCCTTGGATCTTCTTCATCAATGGAGTCTTTTGCTTCTTGAATTTTAATGGCAGCAGAATGGAGAAGAAGAAGAGTTGAGAGGAGACGCCACTTCAAGGAGAAAATGAGTCAAGAAGAAGCTCACCACCATAGGAAGCTATGGATAAGAGTTTGAAGGTAGGAGAAGATGAGTGGAGGGAGAAGGAGAGAAGAAGCACGAAATTTTGTGCCTCAACAGAGGTCTGAACTTTGAAGTGTAATTCTCAAATGATCAAAGTTGAAAAAATGCACACACATGACCTTTATTTATAGCCTAAGTGTCACACGAAATTGGAGGAAAATTTCAATTTCTATTCAAATTTCACTTGAATTTGAAATTGAATTTGTGGAGCCAAATTTTGGAGCCAAAAATTCACTAATTATGATTAGTGAATTTCAGTTATGGTTCAGCCCACCAATCCAAGATCAAGTCCAAGATTCTCCACTAAATGTGCTTAGGTGTCATGAGGCATGTAAAGCATGAAGGACATACACAAAGTGTGACTATATGATGTGACAATGGGGTGTAGCAAGAAAATGCTCACCTCCACCTCTAAAATTTAATTGGATTGGGCTTCTCCTAATTCAGTTAAATTTATTTTCCAACACACACATAAAATATTCACTTAATACATGTGAAATTATAAAACTACCCCTAATACAAAAAGTAGTCTAGGTGTCGTAAAATACAAAAGCTGAAAAATCCTACATTCCTAGGGTATCCTACCTACATTATGAAGCCCTAAATACAAGGACAAAAAAATAATGAAATCCTAATCTAATATGTATAAAGATAAGTGGACCCAACCTTGGCTCATCGGCTCAAAAATTTATCCTGAGGTTCATGAGAACCATAGGGCCTTCTTCAGCGGCTCTAGCACAATCCTCTTGGAGCCTCTTGCTCATGGCTCTTGTAACTGATCCATTCCTGGGGAGGATTGCATCATCCCCTCCCCCTTGAAGAGGATTTGACCTCAAATCTGTTGGTTCCTCCTCCTCAATATCAGCTCCACCTGCAAAAGGAATTAAATCAAAAATATTAAAAGTGGTGCTGACTCCACACTCTTCTGGGAGGTCCAACCTATAGGCATTGTTATTGATCCTCTCCAAGACCTAAAAAGGTCCATCCCCTCTAGGGCTAAGCTTGGATTTCCTTTTAGTAGGGAATTTATCCTTCCTAAGATGGAGCCAAACCTAGTCCCCCTCATTAAGAACTAGCTCTTTTCTTCCTCTATTGCCTTTAGTTGATTACACCTTTGTTTGGTTCTCTATTTGATTCTTAACCCTCTCATGCAACTTCTTTACAAACTCTAACCTAGATTCCCCTTCTTTATGTATAAAAGAAGTGTCAAGTGGGAGTGGAATGAGGTCTAAGGGTGTTAAGGGATTGAATCCATAGACAACCTCGAAAGGGGATTGCTTGGTGGTTCTATGAACCCCCCTGTTGTAGGAAAATTCTACATGAGGAAGATACTCATCCCAAGACTTATGGTTGCCTTTCAGAAGAGCCCTTAAAAGGGTGGATAAAGACCTATTCACTACCTCTATTTGCCCATCAGTTTGTGGATGACAACTGGTAGGGAAAAGAAGCTTAGTTCCTAGCATAGCCCATAAGGTTTTCCAGAAGTGGCTAAGGAACTTAGCATCTCTATCTGACACAATGGTCCTAGGCAAACCATGGAGTCTCACAACTTACTTGAAAAAGAGTTTTGAGATGTGGGAAGCATCATCTACCTTTGTGGCATGGTATAAAGCGTGTCATCTTGCTAAACCTATCCACCACCACAAAGATAGAGTCTACAACTCTTTGGGTTCTAGGAAGCCCAAGGACAAAGTTCATACTAATGTATACCAAAGGTGCAGATGGGATGAGTAAGGGTGTGTATAGCCCATGAGGCATCACCCTAGACTAGGCTTGTAAACAAGCCACACACCTAGTGTAATGCTTATGGACATCTTTCTTCATATGGGGCCAATAAAACTTTTCTTTGAGTACGACAAGGGTCTTGTCTATCCCAAAGTGGCCCATGAGTCCACCCTCATGGCTCTCTTTCATAAGTAATTTCCTTATGGATCCTTGGGGTATGCAAAGCTTTCCCTCTTTGAACAAATACCCCTCAGCCAAATAAAATCCATCTTGGACCTTTTTCCCATAACTCTCATAAATAGGAGAGAAATGTTCATCTAAAGCATACAAGTCCCTAATGTTATCAAATCCTAAAATTTGAGCTCCTAGGGAGCAAAACAATGTGTGTCTCCTAGAGAGGGCATCAACTACCACATTTGTTTTTCCCTTTTTGTATTTGATAACATATGAATGTAGAAACAAAGCTTCATGGTGAATCAAAGTGATTCAAAGGTGTTTTGATGATAACAATGATGATAACAAAAGATGATGACAAAGGTGATGACAAAAAGCTCAAAGATCAATCAAAGAACAACTCAAGTGAATCAAGAACAATTCAAGAGTTCAAGATAAGAATCAAGAAGAATTCAAGACTCAAGAAGAAAGTCTAGAGACAAGAATCAAGATTCAAAGGTTCAAGATCTCAAGAATCAAGATCAAGATTCAAGACTCAAGATTCAAGGATGAAGAGAAGACTGAATCAAGATAAGTATTAAAAAGTTTTTCAAAACTTTGAATAGCACATGAGTTTTTGACAAAACCTTTTACCAAAGAGTTTTTACTCTTTGGTAATCGATTACCAGATTGTTGTAATCGATTACCAGTAGCAAAATTGTTTTGAAAAAGTTTTCAAATTGAATTTACAACATTCCAATTATTTTCAAAAAGCTGTAATCGATTACAATGTTTTGGTAATCGATTACCAGTGCCTTTGAATGTTGAAATTCAAATTCAAATGTGAAGAGTCACATCCTTTCATACAAAAGCTTTGTGTAATCGATTACACTAATTTGGTAATCGATTACCAGTGACTGTTTTTGATAAATCAAAAGATGTAACTCTTCAAAAAGGTTTTGACTTTTTCAAATTGGTTTTAAGTTTTTTCTAAAAGTTATAACTCTTCTAAATGGTCTTCTTGACCAGACATGAAGAGTCTATAAAAGCAAGGCTTTGTTTTGCATTTTAAATTCAATTCATTCCTTCACACTTTACTTTTCCAATCAATCCTTTACAAGCCTTGAATCTCTTTGAACTTCTTCTTCTTCTTTGTACCAAAAGCTTTCTGAAGTTTTCTGGTTTTCCAATCCTTGAAAACTTGTGTTATTCATCTTTTCATTCTCTTCTCCCTTTGCCAAAAAGAATTCGCCAAGGACTAACCGCTTGAATTCTTTTTGTGTCTCTCTTCTCCCTTTTCCAAAAGAACAAAGGACTAACCGCCTGAATTCTTTTGTGTCTCCCTTCTCCCTTGTCAAAGAATTCAAAACGATATAGTCTGAGAATTCTTTTGATTCTTCCCTTTCCCTAATACAAAAGTGTTCAAAGGACTAACCGCCTGAGAATTCTTTTGTATCCCTATTCACAAAGTAGCAAAGGTTTAACCGCCTGAGATCTTTGTCTTAACACATTGGAGGGTACATCCTTTGTGGTACAATTAGAGGGTACATCAACTTGGGTTTGACTGAGAACAAGAGAGGGTACATCTCTTGTGGATCAATTCTAGTGGAGGGTACATCCACTAGGTTCAAAGAGAACAAGGGAGGGTACATCCCTTGTGGATCTTTGCTTGTAAATGGATTTTTACAAAGTTGAAAGAAATCTCAAGGACCACAGGTCGCTTGGGGACTGGATGTAGGCACGGGTTGTTGCCGAACCAGTATAAAAACTCTTGTGTGTTTGTTTCCTTCTTCCCTACTCTTTTACTTTCCGCTGTGCATTTAATTTCCGCTTTTACTTTCTGTTAAGTTTCTCTTTTACTCCTCATTCTCTTAACAATTTAGTAAAAGCCTTAGAAGAGTAATTTTTTAATTAGTAAAGGTTTAGGAATAATTAATTCAACCCCCCTTCTTAATTATTCTGAGGCCACTCGATCCAACAATGGAAATTGCTCTAGGTACTCTACCCATTTTGCATGCATTTTGTTTAACTTGCTTTGCCCTCTAATATACTTAAGTGATTGATGATCACTATGAATGACAAATTCCTTGGAAACAAGGTAATGTTCCCAAGTTTGGAGGGCTTTTATTAAGGCATAAAACTCTTTATCATAGGTGGAGTAGTTGAGGGTGGCACCATGAAGTTTTTCACTAAAATAAGCAATAGGGTGTCCACCTTGTAACAATATAGCTCCAACTCCCACTCTAGAGACATTACATTTTAGCTCAAAAGTTTTAGAAAAGTCAGGAAGAGCTAGAACAGGTGCCTTAGTAAGTTTTTCTTTGAGCAAAGCAAATGTTTGCTCTTGTTTTTTTACCCCAGGTAAATGCCACATTCTTCTTCACCAGCTCATTGAGAGGTGAGGCAATTGTAGAAAAATTAGGAACGAATCTTCTATAGAAGCTTGCTAACCCATGGAAGCTCCTAATATCTCCCACACTTTTTGGGGTGAGCCATTCTTGGATGGCCTTGATTTTCTCAGGGTCCACTTGGACCCCATTTTTACCAACTACAAACCCTAAGAAAACTATATTATCTACACAAAAGGTACACTTCTCTATATTTGCAAAGAAGGTGTTTTTCCTAAGGACTGAAAGAACTTGCCTGAGATGTCTTAAGTGATCATCTAGGCTCCTACTATACACTAAAATATCATCAAAATAAACAACTACAAATCTACCTACGAAATCCCTTAAGACATGATGCATAAGCCTCATAAAGGTGTTTGGTGCATTAGTGAGCCCAAAAGGCATCACTAGCCATTCATACAAACCAAACTTGGTCTTGAAAGCGGTTTTCCACTCATCACCCTCTTTCATCCTAATTTGGTGATAATCACTTTTAAGATCAATTTTTGAAAAGATGTTGGCACCATGCAACTCATCAAGCAAATCATCAAGTCTAGGAATGGGGTGCCTATACTTTATAGTAATGTTGTTGATGGCCCTGCAGTCTGTACACATCCACATACCATCCTTTTTGGGCACCAAAAACACTGGCACAGCATAAGGGCTTAGGCTCTCTTGGACCCAACCCTTCTCCAACAATTCTTTACCCTAAGACTCTATCTCCTTAGTCTCTTGAGGGTTAGTCCTATAGGCTGGCCTATTAGGAAGACTTGCTCTTGGGACTAAATCTATTTGGTGTTCTATTCCCCTTAAAGGAGGTAGCCCAAGGGGTATCTCTTTGGGAAATATATCACCAAATTCATGTAAAAGTTCTTGGACCTTTGGGGGTAACGTCTCAAATGTAGGAATTGTGGCAGTGCTAAGGGATGTTTCCCTTGATAGGAGAAGGTAGAAAGATTGTTTAAGAAGGAGTGCTCTTTTAATATCACCTTTTGTTGCAAAATGATTTTCCTTCTTAACAACCTTCTTGGAGGAATCTTTTTCCTCTTTTTTCTTCCCCTTGGCCTTTGAAGACAAGGCCTTACTATCCTTCTTTTTCTTTTGTTTTTCTAGTTTTTCTTCCTCATCCCTCTTATCTTTCATAGTTAGTTGATCTTTGGCCACCTGTGAAGGTGTTTGAGGATGCAACACAAATTTAGTGCCAAGATGGGTGAGGGTAATCTCATTAGTTAGGCCATTGTAAATGATCTTCCTATCAAACTGCCATGGCCTTCCTAAAAGAATATGTCCTGCCTCCATGGGAACTATATCACAATTAACTTCATCCTTATATGTCTCAATGGAGAAAGGTACCTTCACTTCTTGGTTAACTATCATTTCCCCTTGCTCATTGAGCCATTGAATTTTATAAGGTTTTGGGTGGGGAATGATAGTGAGGTTCAACTTGGAAACTAATCTTGTGCTACAGCAATTGCAACAAGATCCACTATCCACAATGAGAGAACAAGTTTTATCTAAAATTTTGCATCTTGTATGAAAGATGTTCTCTCTTTGGGATTGAGATAGATCAAAAGATTGACCTCCAAGGAGCCTTCTAACCATTAGGAGGTCACCTTCTTGATGGGGGTAGACTTCCTCACTAGACTCTTCACCCCTTACTTCATCTTCACTTCCACTAGAGGAAGGGGAAGAAGTAATCTCCTCTTGACTACTATAAATGTCTTGACCCCTCATAATCATGGTTTTCTTTGTGGGGCATTGAGAGGCAATATGACCTCTCCCAAGACATTTGAAGCATTTAATGTTGCTAGTCCTTTCTTGGGAACTAGTCTTACGGGTGGATTTCTCTATAGTCTTACCCTTATCTTCCTTGGGTTTTGAAGGTGCAGGTGCATCCCCCAAAATTCCTTGGGCTTGGTCCTTCCTTGGATAAGAGTGAAAGCCATAAGATTTTGAAGGATTTCTTTTAAGTTGTTGCTCCACTCTTATACAAAGTTGGACTAGCTCATCTAAGTCCCTATATGGAAGGAGTTCAACTTTGTCCCTCACTTCCATATTAAGCCCACTAAGGAACCTAGCTATGCTTGTTCTTTCCTCCTCCCTAAGTCTAGCTCTTAAAAGGAGTAGTTCCATTTGTTTTCTATATTCTTCAACACTTATAATCCCTTGTCTAAGCCTTTGGAGCTTGTCCATAAGCTCCCTTTCATAGTAGGAGGGAATATGCCTCTTCCTAAGGGCACTCTTAAGATCATTCCAATACTTTACTGGAGGATCCCCATGAATCTTTCGTTCCCTAACAAGGGAAGTCCACCAATAGAGGGCATACCCTTGAAAGCTAAGGGTAGCCAATGAAACTTTTCTCTCTTCGCTAATATGATGACAAGCAAAGAGTTGTTCAACCTTCATTTCCCAATCTAAGTAGGCCTCAACATTATCTTTTCCATGGAAATATGGGAGACTAATGTTAACCTCTTGAGGCCTTCTATCCTTTTCTCTTCTTTGGGAATGATGTTTAGTATGTGAACTATGGCGTCCTCTATAATAGTCGCTAAGTTCTTCACTTAAACTCTTTCAAGAGTCATGACTACTGTAGGAGACATGTTTTTCTCTTTTCATTTCTTTCATTATTTTTCTTCTTTCCTCCTCTCTTATTTTCTCTCTTTCATCTTGACTTATTTCTTCCACTCTTTTTTTCCCCTTTTCTTTTCTCTCTTGTTTTTCTTTCCAGAAATTAAGGGATCTCAACTCATCTAATATCTTATACAAGGGGTCCTTAGGAGTAGAACCCTCACCATTAATACTAGATGAAGAATGAAGACTCATGTTGGTTCCTAAGTTGTGATTCTTTCTTGTTGGGGGTTTGAAAATAAAAGGTAAAAGAAACTATGGTTGAAACTAGCCAAAATAAACACTAAAAGAGGTGTGAAAGATAAGGTAAAAACTAATTGGTAAAAGGCAAGCTATCTAGGCGGTTTGACAATGGAAGGTAAATGAAATAAGCTATGAAAGTAAGCAAGAAATGTAAACGAGTCAGATCCTAAGAGTGTTTGGATGACCTCATTTAAGGTTCCCAACAAAACACTCACTATCCTAAGGAAAAATTGCCTAAAATTATTACATACAAATGGAAGTAGGGTGACCTATTGGAGGCTCCTAACTTACTTCTAATGAAAGGCCATTTTGTTACAAAATTTGAAAGCAAAGCAAGTTGCCAATTACAATATTACAAAAACAAAAAAAAAGTCTTCAGTTTTGGTGGCTATTCTCTTTGTGGTGTTTCACTCAATTTGGAGTGCTTCTGATTCCAATAGCTTTTAAGGTGGTTGACCCCTTGCTTCTTTACTCAAATTCTTCAAGGGATGACACCAATCCTCCTATCCATTTCCCTATATGGCAACTCACAAACAAGGAAACAAAGAGACAAGCAATAACCAAAGACCAAAAAATGAAATGAAAGATAAACCAATAGAGTTTTAACAAGAAAATTTTTCAAGGATTATTCAACAATTAAAGCAATGAAAAGCACATAAAAGCAAGCTAGGACTCAAAGAGAAACCTAAGATGGCTCTAGAGTAGAGTAAAAAAAACTAAAAAAAATAAGACTCAAGAAACCTCTAGTTTTGGCACTTGTTTTCACACTAATTTTCAATTGAAATTTGAGAACTAAGATTGATATAAAATAAGCACCAATTATAGAACAAATTTCGAGCCAAAACAACAAGCACACTTCCCTTTCACTTTGTTTCATGGACATTGATTTTTCTACCAACTTTTGTGATTTTTATTATTTTTTCCTTTAATCCAAATACCTTGGTTTTTTTTTCTAATTTTGGTCTAGATGTCTAGAAAATTCAGTAAATATTTCAGCTCAAAAATCATAGTTACCAATTCCCAGTAATTTATACAAGTTCGTATGTTCAAGCTGCTAGCTCCAGCGATTTCAACCTAGAAATCAAGAGTAGTGTTTATGTTGCTTAAGGCTTGGATAGTTACAATTTGTGTTTGCTTATGCTCAATTATCTTGAATAGCACAATTCAAGAGAGCTTAAGACTTATTTTGATTCACAAATCCAACCACAAGTCAACTTCATCATAGGCATCATGTAGGAAACTTAGAAAACAAAAAAAAGTTCAACAACAAGATTACTTCTAGCAATTGATTTAGAACATGTTATGAACTAAATAACATGCATGAGTTAGACTCAAAATTCAAGAGATAGGCTAAGAATGACAAGAATACATGAACAAATGTATCTAGAATTCAATCAACAAAAGAAAAATTCAAAACAAACTTAGAACATAATGTGACAATTATTATGACTAAACATGACTCTAATATAACATGGATTAAGTGATTTACACTTAGATTTGTGCGTTTTTTTTTCTAATCAATATTTTGGAAGAAAATTTAGATCTAAAGGTTCAGCACAAGAAGATTATGACTGAAACATGATAGAACCTAAAATCAACACAAAAACATGATTCAATAGTAGATATATAAAATTTGAACCATAGAAATGAAAGAACAAGTGTAGATCCAATATTTAATCGGTTTATTTTTTTTAATCTACTCTAAACAACACCAAACCACAAGACAATGGAGGATATACATGGAGAATAAGATGAAGAACAAGGAAATAAGTGAATTGACCGAACAAAAAGATAGAGGAAGCAAAAGAACATCACCTAGATGAAGACGCTCTTGATACCACATGATGTAGCTCCATGTGGAGCTTGTAGGCCTTGGATCTTCTTCATCAATGGAGTCCTTTGCTTCTTGAATTTTAATGGCAGCGGAATGGAGAAGAAGAAGAGTTGAGAGGAGACGCCACTTCAAGGAGAAGATGAGTCAAGAAGAAGCTCACCAACATAGGAAGCTATGGATAAGAGTTTGAAGGTAGGAGAAGGTGAGTGAAGGGAAAAGGAGGGAAGGAGCACGAAATTTTGTGCCTCAAAAGAGGTCTGAACTTTAAAGTATAATTCTCAAATGATCAAAATTGAAAAAATACACACACATGACCTCTATTTATAGCCTAAGTGTTACACAAAATTGGAGGAAATTTTGAATTTCTATTCAAATTTCACTTGAATTTGTGGAGTCAAATTTTGGAGCAAAAAATTCACTAATTATGATTAGTGAATTTCAATTATGGTTCAGCCCACCAATCCTAGATCAAGTCGAAGATTCTCCACTAAGTGTGCTTAGGTGTCATGCAACATGTAAAGCATGAAGGACATACACAAAGTGTAACTATATGATGTGACAATGAAGTGTAACAAACAAACGCTCACCTCCCCCTCTAAAATTTAATTGGATTGGGCTTCTCCCAATTCAATTAAATTTATTTCCCAACACACAATCAAATATTCACTTAATGCATGTGAAATTACAAAACTACCCCTAATACAAAAACTAGTCTAGGTGTCGTAAAATACAAAGACTGAAAAATCTTACATTTTTAAGGTACTTTACCTACATTATGGAGTCCTAAATACAGGACAAAAAATAATAAAGTCCTAATCTAATATGTACAAAGATAAGTGGACCCAATCTTGACCCATGGACTCAAAAATCTATCCTTAGGTTCATGAGAACCATAAGGTCTTCTTCAGCGGTTCTAGCCCAATCCTCTTAGAGTCTCTTACTCATGGCTCTGGTAACTGGTCCCTTCTTAGGAAGGATTGCATCACTTACTTGATATATGACATCTCTAACTAATTTTTGTTGTATATTTAAAAGAAAATGTTTTTTGAAAAATGTTTTTTTTTCTCATTTAAGACTTTTGATAGTTTGAAATGAGAGTAAAGATAAATGTGTGTTGCTCATGGAGTCAATGTAAACGTACACATTAACACATATGTAGTACATGGCAAAATGTATCCCCTAAAAGTGTTACACAAAGATCCCGGCAGTTTTTAAGAGCTGCAATATAAATTTGCTTCATTATAACTTCTATATAAAACTATAGAAGTTACACAAAACTAAAGAGGTCACCTTAAGATGTTCTTTTTATCGAAACTTTAATGATCATTGAAAAATGCTTACACTTTCTACCAACTTTAAATAATGAATTCAAAAGAAAAATTATACACAAAACTGACAATACTCTGAAACTGCACATATGAAACCAAAACTTAAATTTCCGCTAGCAACATAAAACCAACATTTCCATTTGAAAGAATTAACTTTCAAGCAAATAAATGCCTAAAAGTTACACATTAAACTAAATACTAAGAGAATTAAAATGAGAGATCTCGCAAGAAAACTTTCATGGAGGGAAAATACTTGGACTATACTTGCACGACCCATTTTCTCCAAAACAACAACATAGTATACAAAGATGGTCAATTAAGCATATTATACATAGAACTTGGACTATACTTCCTCTCCTCTACTATCAAACATAAGGAAAAAATAGTTTTCTTTTTTATCTTAAATTAAGAAAATTTTAACTAAGATTATGTTTGGCAGAACTAGCCGAGAAGTTAGTTTGAAGTCAAAAAATTAGTTGAAAACTAAAAAATTAATCAGTAGTTGAAAAATTAATTTCTTAAATTTTAAGTGTATGGTAAAATTAATCATTGAAGTAACTAAAAAGTGTAAAATGACAAGAAAGTAATAAAATTATGATTTATTTTAAAAAGGTAACAAGGAAAATGAAAAAAAAATATATTGAGGATAGAAGTGAAAGAAAACATAAAAAGTTAGAAGTTAGTATTTTAAAAAATGCTATTTTAAGTGACGTTTCAAAAAACACTAGAAATTACTAAAAAGTTAGTTTAACGAATAGCTAAACAAGTTTTTTAACTTGTAAAAAAAGTTAGAAGTTAAAATATTTTGTCGAACATAGTCCAACTTTACCTTATTTAATGTTATTGTCTCTAAAATATCATTCATTTAATTGAGGTGTTAATTTCAATGATTTCTTCTTATCCTTAATACCAAATTTCAATAAAGGATAAGTTGGAAAAAAATACATTTTAATTGAAATTGATGCAATTAAATGTGGTTAACTAACTTTCTTAAGGGTCTGTTTCGGATGAATTTTAATTTTGAGTTTCAAAATTCTTAAAAATAATAATCAAATTTTAGTTTTAGTTAAAAAAATCAAATTTTAAAATATGATTAGTTTCAAATAAACTTATTTTAAAAGTTTCATATTATATTAAAATTAGTTTAAGAGTGGTTTGGAGTGCTGATGGTGATGTCAGCAACAATGATAATCATAAAGATATTAGTGGTGGTCGTAGTGACAATGATGATGATGATGGTAATAATTTCGTGACAGTGGTGACAATGATGATGGTGATGGTAGCAGCAGTGGTGGTACTGGTTGTAGTAATGGTAACAACAAGAGATGCCATGGTCAAATGTGAAAAATGTGTGTTTTTAAAACTAAAAATCAAATTCACAAAATATTTTTCTTAATTTTAAAAATGAGTGTAAAAGTGTTTGAAGAAATGATTGATTTAAAAACCATTTCACTTTCAGTTTTGTCAAACACATTTTGTTTTAAAAATTGCATTTGAAATCCAAAAATCAAAAACCGGCGGCCACCCCGAACAGGCTTAGTTAGTATGTCCTGTTTTTTTTTCTTGTTACATTTGAGGGCAGAGTAGTATTTAACTAAATAAACAAGATGAAATTTCAATAATGATCATTTTTAGGCTAAAATATGTTTTGGATTTCTAATAAATACTTGAATTTCATGTTTGATCCCTAATAAAAAAAATTACATTGAGTACTTAATAAAACAAATTTTTTGTTTTTTATCCTTGACACTTTTTTTATCTTCGAATAAATTAGTAAATTTTTTTTTTGTTCTCTTAAAAAAATTATTTTTATTATTCTTTTTTCCTAAAAAAATCATTTGTTATTAGTCTTCTCAAAAAGAATAATAACAAATCTAAAAAAATTACCAGGGACCAAATACAAAATTGATTAATATATCAAGGATTAAAAAAGTGTCAAAGAATAAAACATAATTTTTGTTTTATCAAAAATAAAAAATGATAAAAAATTTATTAGAAAAAAAACACAAAATTTAATTATTTATTTAAAGATCCTAAATATAACTGGAAGTAGAAGTGAAAGAAGGAAGGAGAAAGAGACAGCAGAACATGAAAGAAGATAAAGACAGTGATCAAGAGGAAATAGAGATGTGAGAAGCTGCCAGGTTACTTAATATTACCGTTGGAAAACTGTTATGGCCTGAGTGATATAAATTAAACACCCGAACCAACCTATTAAGAAATCAAATCGTTTAAAGATATAATTGATTGGTAACTCGTATATAAGATTCGGTCTCTGTTATATTTCAAGGCATAAATATCGTTAAAACCAATCAATCAAGTAAATTTTCTTACCGAAATTATTATTGATACACACAATTTGATTTTTCTCTATCTTTTACATTTATTATTTCTGTCCCTTATTACTAACATCATATCCCTTCTTGCCAATCAAGTCAATTTTCTTATCATTCATTTATTTAACTAATTAAATTCTCTCTGTTTCCCCGTATAAATCTTTATTTCTTGGTTTTTCTTATTACATCAATCCCTTGACACTTTTCTTACCACCTCTACACACTTTTCTCAATTCTTTTTTTCTTTTTTGTCTACCCGTCTAATCTAAATCTTTATATAAAGTAGACACAGTACAGAATAAATCACAACACTGAATTCTTTCTCAGTTCTATAGCAAGCAATGGCCACATACCCCACTAAGGAGAAGGTTAACTTTCATCCATTCCCAGAAGGTCTTACGGTCCTTGCAGTTGATGATGACCACAATGTTCTTGTATTCATTAAAAGAATGTGTATTCAATGGAATTATCGCGGTTAGTTACTTACACTATATTGTTTGGGATTAGAAATTTGGTTTTCGTAGTTATATGTTGGTGGGTTTCAATGTTTCATATATTTGGCAACGTGTGGTATTAGTATGTTGGTTTTATGGGGCAGAATTGTAATGTATATTATTTGTGGGGTATGTAATTTGTGTGGGGAAGGCTGGTTAATTAAGTATTGTTATTCTGTTGCAAGAATTTATTTTTGTAAGCCTTTTTGGTGGTATCTTGTTTCATACATCTTGTGTGGGCACATTGAAATAAAAGATTCTTTTAATTTTCAAAAAAATAAAATAAAATTGATACTGTTTATTTACTATAGAAAGATTTGATCTTTGAATCTTTCCAATTGTTGATTATTGTTTTGTTTTGCAGTTATTGCATTCTCTGATGCCCCATCTGCTTTGAATTTTGTGCGGGAGAAAAAAGGTTGCAATATTGATGTGATACTCACTGAAGTTCATATGGCAAATATGGATGGCTATGAATTCCTTAAGCATGCCACTAAGGAAATTAATGTTCCTATTATCAGTAAGTAACTAATTAAACTATAAATTAATTTTTTATGTAAGTTTTCGACTTGTTTTTTTGCTTAATTATCATAGTGCAATATTATGCAGTGATGTCTCATGATAATGCTACGACTACGAGTGCTTTGATGGAAGCTGTTAAACATGGGGCTTGTGATTTTTGGATTAAGCCTTTGAATGAAAACCAATTCAGGATATTGTGGACGCAAGTTGCTAGGAAAATGTGGAATGAAAAGATGCTAGCAAAAACAGATGATTCTTCTGTTCATGGTACTAGAGTGATGAATACAGAAAAGAACAGCTCAACCCCACCAAAGAAGCCCCGTTTAGTGTGGCAAGGAGAATTGCAACAGCGATTTGTCAGGGCTATAATGCATCTTGGGCTTGATAGTATGATTAATTAATTCTTCAGTATTAATAATTTTATCTTTTCGTACAATTAATAATTTATTTGTTGTTGGTCTTGCAATAACTATATGACACTTAACAATTTTTTCTCCCTTGATTATTTTTCAGAGGCACAACCAAAGAGGATTCTTGAAGTGATGAATGTTCCCGGTTTGACAAAAGAGCATGTAGCTAGTCATTTGCAGGTTGGTTTCTATATATATGCATTTGAAATTTGGAATAATTCAGTATAAATTGCCATGCCAACTAATTGAGATTTGAACATGAAACATAGGTGTCTTGTTTTCAATCCAAACCGAGGCACTACTTAAGTTTTGTGGTTCTAAACAGTAATTTAATGTTGTTGTTTTCTTTATAGATATGCATGGTAATAATTAATATTATTTCCATAATTTGTGATTGGCAGAAATATAGAGTTAATTTGAAGAAATCTAATAAAATGATCACTGCGCATCAAGAGAATGAGATGCAAATGCAATTACCAAACAATATAGAATCCAGGGGCATGGTAGGCGCATCTAGCATTTTTCCCTATGCAGTCCTTCATCCTGAAGAACAATGGCCTAACTATTACCATCTTGAAGAACAACAAGGTGTGCCATATATAGCAAAATATCCTTCTAACATGATCAATAATGCCAAGAATTTTGCTCAGCCAATAATGACAGTAGATGATGCACCTATATGTGGAGTATTGCCCCAGTCTAATACAGTGACAGCCAACAATGCATTGATGCATCCAGATATGTATGTAGCAGCAGCAGCATCATCAGAGGCAGCAAACAGTGATGCATTATCAAATTCGTTCAATGAACTTTCAGCCATCTTGCATGGCAATTATAATTTTTAGTATTAAATATGTAATTGTAGATTTTTAGTTTTAAATATGTAATTGCGTTAAAGATTGAGAGACAAAACTTTTTGGTCGATAGTTGTCTTTATAAGTCTTGTGAATTTAATGTAAAGGGATTTTCTATATTATATGGGTAATTGGTGTTCATTGGCATAGAAAATAGATTTTACATAAATAATGGAGCTAGTGGTTAAATATTATTGGTGTGCAGCCAGTGCCTTGATAATTTGATAGCATCTTTTTTGGATACATTCTGCGCAAGTTTTTTTTTTTTTTCAATTACTACTTTGGGTTACATAAATTATTAACACGTTAGTAATTATTTATGGTATGTTTTGGCTAAGAGGAAATGTGAAGAAAAAAATAGTAAGAAGATTTTTTTTAGATTTTTAGTTGTCAATATTTTAAATTAATTATTTTAAAATCAAAGTTAAATTTTATTAATGAAAAATCAAAGAAATGACTAAAATGGAATTTTCAAAAACATAAAAGATTAAAATAAAACATTTAAAATTTAATGTATTAAAACAAAAAAGCATTGAAATAGAATGGATCAAAAGTGAAATTTAGCCGATAAGAAAAGTAACGTTTGAAAGATTTGAATTTATAAAAAATCTTGCACAATTGCTACATAATATTACAAGCTAAAGTGCAATTTTTGTTCCATATTTTTATATATCTACGATTTTAGTTTTCCTATTTTTTAATTGAGACGGTTTGTTTTTACTTTTAAAAAATTTATAATTTTAGTTTTTAATTTAGACATTTCATCCTTCATATTTTTTTAAAATATATGATTTTATTCTCCTTTTTCAATTTTAGAATTGACTATGTATTTTTTTTTAAATTATAAATTAAGTTTGTTAGTAGCTAAATAATTAAAAAAAACATTTATCATGTAAATAATAAATAGACACGTACCAGTCAACATTTATAAAATGCATACATCAACGTTTAAAATTCGATACAAGAATGAAAATTATAAATTTTTTAAAAAGTGAAAAACGAAATATCACAATTTAAAAATAGGGGACTAAAATCATTAATTTTTTAAAAATAGAGGATGAAATATCTCAATTATAGAAATAAAAAAACTAAAATCACAAATTTGAAAATATAAAGAACAAAAATTACATTTTAACCAATATTATAAAATAAATCCAATCAAATAATGCAGGAATTGAAAGTTTTTTAGTTTTACCCTTTTAATCCGCTGTAATTAAATTTTCCCGTTGTTCAATCACCACACAAAATCTTTGATTGAGCAAATTTATCCTATCTTATAATCAATAATCAATATTTAAATAAATTAAATTTGTAGTATTCATTACATGTAATATTTATTTGGTCAAAAATGTAATTTGTGTCCCTTGTTTTCTCAAAATCATGGTTTTAATCCCTCCATTTTTGAAATTAAAACATTTCATCTCCCGTCCTTAAAAAATTAGTGATTTTAGTCTTATTTTTTAATTGAGATATATTATTTTTCATTTTAAAAATTTATAATTTTAGTCCTTGAATCAAATTTCATTGATCTATGTACTCCTTAAACATTGAGCAACACATGTTTGTTTACTATCCACATGACAAATATTTTTTATAGAAAAAAATACTTAATTACTAGCCAGCGTAATTCATTAAAAAAAATAAAAAAAAGTATCTAAAAGTTTGAAATTGATAAAAAAAACTAAAATTGTATATTTTTAAAAATGGTGAAAGAGATATCTCAATTATAAAAATAAGAAATTAAAATCATAGATTTTTTAAAAGTGAGGTATAAAATATCTCTATTAAAAAAATAAGAAAATTAATCAATAAGCACAATCACAACGGTGACTAACATGGTCGTTGACAAGGTCGGAGGCATAGTGTGGAAGCCAGTAACAAATGTCAAAGTCGGTGACGGGGAGGCAGTGAGAGAATGGAGCAGTGAAGGTTAGGGTTTAGAATTAGGATGATTCATAATTAAATTATCTTTTTTTATTAAATATTAAATTAAAAAAATTAAATTTACTAAATTGTCCTTAGACTTTAATTGAAAAAAAAAATTCAAACTTAATTATCTAATGTGACAAAATAAATCATGTAATATATATAACTGGACAAGATACAATCCACACCGATTTAAGTTATTCTCAACATACACCAAAGTAATGGGGTTGTTATAAATCCTAATCGAATAATCCTAACTACACCAATAAGTACATACCAAACTAAATCTCCAAATTTTTTCACTTTGCTTTTCTCCGTTCTAAAGGTCACAAGCTATATGCAATGGCCAAATTCCACACAAAGCATAAGGTTTCCTTTCAATTCCCAGCATATTGATAAAACAAAAGCAAGAACAAATTAAAAAAAAAAATCAGAGGGTATAATAAATTTTATTTCATTGCAGATTGTAATTAACTAAGATTTGCGTATTTCATTTGCTAGATGCCGACACCGAAACTCACAAACTTCAATCCCTTCTGCTAAAAATAACTTTTTATCCCTTCAATCTCTGTCTCTTATTCTCTCTCTTCTGTTTTTTCTCTTCTCTTTCATAGTCTTAGTCACTTGCGCGGGCACACTTCTCTGCCTCCCACGATTTAATTTTACAACATTAACTTTTTTTTTAATTTTATTTTGCATTTACCATTTTTATTTTCATTAAAATTAAATTATCCATGGTGCAAAACACGGGGACTATTCTAGTTCTCATAATAACGTATGTGTCCATAAATGCCAGCATGTTTTTCTGGATAGATTAGAGAAACAGATTAAAACTCGGCATTCAGTATCTGTGTGCTTGTTCTTTTGTCCTATTGGGATTCTTACTTATGTCATCACCAAAGTAATGACTAGAAGTGCCCATAAAAAATAACCATCACTTACTATATTTATAATACATAATTATTTAAATGAGTTATTTATTTAAAATTTGTGAACCCTACAATATCACATAAATTTAAAACTTTACACAAAAATTGATTTTAATACTAAAGTTGTTAGAATGAGTGTTTAACTTGAATCACATTAAATTTTATAATTGGAAAATGAGTTCTTTAATTGATAAGAATAAATTAAGCAATAATTATTTATACAAACAACTCACTTAAGCAACCCATTTAAATAATTATTGATAAGAATGATAAAAGTTTGTTAAATAATGTTGCTTAATTTTAAGCAACTCATCAAACACCCATATTGAAAATGCTCTTATAGAGATCACATGCTTGCACTCCACAAACCAAAAAAGAAATTTATTTTAAGTTTCAAAAACTCATGTTCAAGTTTTTAAAGTAATCAAGTTACTTTTTTTTAGCAAAATAATTTAAGTTATTGTAATTGTCATTGGAATGGTTCTCCCCTCAATCGAAATATTATTAGTATTTTGTTCCATCTCGAGTGTAAATTTGACTTTTCCTAGCATAGCAAACTTTCGATCTTTACCCTACCTTCTGGGCAAGGAGACAATTTTTGTCAAGTTGCAGCACAAGAATCCTCAGGGTCAGCAGGGACATCATATATGTCTTAAATTAAACATTGGAAATTGAGAATCTATATGCTAACCATCTTTTGGTCAAGCATCTTGTATCATTGCATCTCATTAGTGAACGTATTTGAGTTTGAGTTGACAAAACTGCTTACAAATTCGTCTGAAAAACATTACTTTCTAAGTTAACTTTCAATGTGCTTGTACTTCTGAAAGAAAGAAAAAAAATCTCAGGTGGACTATGATTGTGCATTTGAAATGTGAATATAGTTACTATGAAGCTGAAATTGCGAAGTTTGTTTTTTGGTAGACAAATGCAGTCTGCTTTTTTGAAACTAAAGAAATGATAAAAATATGATTGCGGTTTGACTCAACTAGTAGCGTTGTGTTCGCCCTCCCCTAAAACACACACAAAAAGAAATAAAAAGAAAGGTCATATACTTGCAGAATGGTCCATCTTCCAAACAATATTGTAAATTCATATCATCAAATATAGTTAAGGGAATAGTTTAGACACAAGAATGGAACAAAAATTTGAGGGAGACGGAAAAGGAGGAAAAATAATATACAAAAGGAAAGCTAACAGTTTGGCATATTCAATAAGTTTATTACAGTGCATAGTTAGTTCATATAGGTGGTTCAATTACAACAATTATCAAAGAACTTCTACCAAGACCACACCATTAGACTTACGTGACAGAAAATTACTTGCTAACTACGCAATGAACTACCAGAGTAGTAATGATCTTGTACGAAGTAAAATAATGAACTTGGTTGGTTAAAAGTGATTTTGAACCTCTTCAAACATCAGATCAGATCAATCATCAAAACAAGATGTTGCAACTTCCCATAAGTGGTGGAATACACATCTTCACAGCTGATAGCTTGTCTGCAACAGAGTTCATCATATCATTGTGTGCCAACACTGAACACAAACTAACTTAAGACTCCTCAGATAAACACAAGCCAGTGTTATTAGCAGCATCTTTGGAAACGATTCTGCAGCAAATTTTTATACATGAGATGCTAAAGTGGAAAGATATAACATCTACACAAGCACATTTTCTACTCTGGGGTCTGAATGACCTGAGTCATGAGCTTCTTAAGGCTCCGATGATTAGTCAAAATTGTGAATGGATGACCAAGAAGATACTGTCTCCATTTCTTAACCGTAGTCGTAATCGCACATAATTCACGCACATAAGTGGAAGCTTGTAATAATTTGGGGCTGAATGGCTTACTAAAAAATGCAATTGGGTGGCCCTTCTACGAAAGCACTGCTCCCATGCCCACCCCTGAGGCGTCCGTCTCCAGGGTAAAAGGGAGGGAGAAATCTAACAACATAAGAACAGGAGCTGAGGTTAGAGCCTCCTTTAGGGTCTTAAATGCTTGGTCAGCCTCGAAAGTCCATTCGAAAGGATCCCTAGTGGTGAGCTTGACCAAGGGGGCAACAATATATAGAGGCATACCCTTGAATAAACCGACGGTAAAAATCGGCGAGACCCAAAAAACTTCATAGAGATCTCGTGGTTTTCAGAATGGGCCATTGGTGGATAGTGTGGACTTTAGAAGTGACTGGTGTAACCCCTTGACTCAAAACCACATGCCCCAAGTACTCCACCTGTTGCTGCGCAAAAAAACATTTAGAAAGCTTAAGTACGAATTGATTGTGAAGAAGTACCTTAAAAGCTTTCTCTAGGTGGAGCAGATGTTCCAGCAGGGTCCGACTGTATATCATTCATCGTAGCATGAAATGAAGAAGGGGCATTACACAACCCGAATGGCATCACCGTAAATTGATAGTGACCATGGTGGGTGCGAAACGTATTCTTAGCGACATCAGGTTCATGCATCCGAATTTGGTAATAAACTTGCAAAAGGTCCAGTTTAGAGAACCAGCTTGCGCCTCCCAATTTATCTAATAGCTCTTCAATGGTGGGAATAGGGTAACGGTCTTTAATCGTTATCGCATTTAATGCCCGATAGTCCACACATAGACGCCAAGACCCATCATGCTTCTTGACTAGTAGAACAGGGGAGGAGAAAATAATTATACTTGGGTGTCATACCTAAATTTCATCTAGAGACAATTGTTTGTCGGTATACGGACCTTAATTGACCACTTTGAGATGCTTGACACTCGCTGCCACGTAATCCATAAAGTTTCACAATGTTTAGGAAAGAAATAAGCTTAAAAACAAAAAAAATGGGGTGCACAAGTCAAACTGGGGGGTGTACCTAGCATCAGGGCCCATCTAGAATATTCTGGAAAGGGGATTGCTTCATGTGGAAGCAACTCAGCTCGCTTGGGCGAGCTGGGCGGCAACCACCTCCCCCATTTTCTTATAAAATGGCGTGAGGGGGCTGAGTTTGAGGGGTTTAGCACCTTGATAGCTCAGAAATCACTTAAAATTATTGGGGAGAAGAAGAAAGTGGGAAAAATGCAAGCCGAGATGCTTCCGTAATGCTTCCGAGACGTTTCCGTGATCAATTTTGTGAATGTTTCTATGCCGTTCTTCGATGTTCTTCATTCATTCTTCATCGTTTGTCGAGCGTCAACCGGTTAGTTTTCATTTTCGAAGCTTTCAATTCATTCTATTCATCCTTGGTGGTCCATTTTTGCTTTGTATGCTTTCATCTTCATCTCGTTTACTTTTGGTATCCTTTTCTTCCATTTTTAACGAGCTTCGACCGATCATTTAAGCTGTTATCTTGCATAATAAATGATAAAATGAATTTCAACCGATCATTTGTGTTGTAATATCGTTTAATCACTGTTAAAATAAAATTCAACAGATCGTTCACACTGTAACCTCGGTTAATAAAAAAAGGGTAAATAAGCTCCAATCGAACGTTTTACTTTAAAAGTTCTTATAAATGAGTTGATAAATAACAAAGTGAAGCTAGGGCTAAAATTAACTCACAAACCAAGCTTTGCCCGCGCAAAGGTCATTTGAAACCGTTTTAAGGTCCAACGCCTTAAACGGTCCTCTTTGCTTTTATCGGTTAAAATGGACCGTTCAAAAGTATAAAATCAACACACTGCATAAATTTACCGCTTTTTAAAGAACTACATAGGTCTGATTTCCTCACCGCAATTGAGGATACGTAGGAGCAAAAGCTCCGCTTTTGTCGACCTTAAAAAGGGAGAGATTGTTAAAGGTCCAATGCCTTAACGTTTCTCTCCTTCCATACAAATCAAGAGATTGTTAAAGGTCCGACGCCTTAACGATTCTCTCCTTTCAAAATCAAGAGATTATCAAAGGTCCAACACCTTAACTTTTCTCTCTTTTCGAAAAACAAGAGATCGTTAAAGGTCCAAGGCCTTAACGTTTCTCTCATTTCAAATATCTAATGTTTCTTTCCTTTCAAAAACAAGAGATCGTTAAAGGTCCAACGCCTTAACGTTTCTCTCTTTTTTGAAAATCAAGAGATCATCCAAAAGGATCTAGCGTCTTAGTGATTCTCTCTGTTAAAAAAATCAAGAGATCATTCAATGGACCCAGCGCCCTAACGATTCTCTCCTTAAAAGAATCAAAAGATCATTTAAAGGTCTAACTCCTTAAACGAATTTTCTTTGGTTAAAATAAATCTTGCGAAGAAAGATAAAAACAACTTAACTAATGTTTAGTTTTTAATGAACTACATAGGTCTGATTTCCTCACCGCAATTGAGGATACATAGGAGCAAAAGCCCCACTTTTGTCGACCCCCAAAAGGGAGAGATTGTTAAAGGTCCAACGCATTTACGTTTCTCTCCTTCCATAAAAATCAAGAGATTGTTAAAGGTCCGACATCTTAACAACTTTCTCCTTTCAAAATCAAGAGATTATTAAAGGACCAACGCCTTAACTTTCTCACTTTTCAAAAACCAAGAGTTGTTAAAGGTCCAATGCCTTAATGTTTCTCTCCTTTCAAAAAACAAGAGATCGTTAAAGGTTTAACGCCTTAACATTTCTCTCCTTTCAAAAACAAGAGATTGTTAAAGGTCCAACGCCTTAACGTTTCTCTCTTTTCAAAAATCAAGAGATTGTCCAAAAGGGTCCAACGCCTTAGTGATTATCTCTATTAAAAAAATAAGAGATCGTTCAAAGGGTCCAGTTTCCTAATGATTCTCTCCTTCCAAGAATCAAAAGATTGCTTAAGGGTCCAACGCCTTAAATGACCTTTGTTTGGTTAAAATCAATCTTGCGAAAGAAGATAAAAACAACATAACCAATGTTTAGTTCTTAAAGAACTACGTAGGTCTAATTTCCTCATCACAATTGAGGATACGTAGGAGCGAGGGAAACACCCTTGTCGACCACAAAAAAGTAAAAAACATAAAAAGCAAAAAAAGATAAAAATATAAAAAAGGGAAAAATACATAACAACATAAAAAAGGAAAATATAAAGTTTTGAAGTCATATTTGCACACTTGATTGAAGTCTGCCGTCCCTTGTGACGAGCGCGTGAGGTGCTAATACCTTTCCTGTACGTAAACAGCTCCCGAACCCTCATTTTCATAAAATGCAGACCATCGCCTTTTAGGTTTTTTCGACGTTGTCCTCGAATAAATGTTGGTGGCGACTCCATGCGTTTTCCTTCGATGGAAGACGCACCCTTGACTCGCACGAGAGGCCTTTTCGCGCCCCCGCCGGGGGGCAGGTTGCGGCAGTTGGCGACTTCACTGGGGACTGTTTTTAGAGATTTAGGCCATTCAATTAGTGTGCAACATCTTATCATGACTTCTTCTTTATATATGTTCTCTCTTCCCTCTTACCTTTGGTTTTTGTCCATATTTGTACATAACCTTTGCTGTGTTGTTGTGTTTGATGTGTGTTTGTCTATCGATTACATTCATAGTAGTAAATACTTTTTTCTACACACACATGACACCTGCAGCTCGCACACGCGTTGAGATATTAGGCCCTATGCCTAGGTCTATGTGATCCATAAGGTCTGGAGGTCTATCTGTTGTCATGCTGGGTCTCCGACTCGCTTGATGATAGTGAAGCCTCATCTAGATTTTTCCTTTTTAGTAATGCATTATCACTAATAGTCCCTATCGCCATAATGTATTACCTAAGAGGATGATATATCTGGAAGCCGGTAAGTTTACATGAAACCACACTTGGGAATTGTCACTAGAATGGGACTTTTGGATCTTTTCCATTAGATTCCTCAATCAGGGGCACATAGAAAACTTACTCTGGCATATTCCTTAATTGCATCATGCATCTCTTCATGGCATCGTAATGAACATATCGTTCCTGCATTTGTCATTTATCATATTCATACATTGCATTTTGCATGAGTCATTGCATCATCATGCATTTTCATTCAACATGCTTTTTTGTTCTACAAACTGCGTACCTTTTATTTTCATGTTCACTGATGCATGATCCTTGCATTTTCCTCTGAAAAAAACAAAAAGCAAAAGCAAAAAAAAGAACAAAAGAAAGTCACGCCATATTCTTAGTTGCATGTGTTTGGTACCATAATGATGGCTATAAACCAACCATGTTGGGATTATACACCCATTTCTCTAAAAAAAATAATTGGAAAATCATGTGAACCATGGTGCCTAATGCATGGTTAACTAGGAAATGGTGGTTCTTAGGGCATCTCATAATTGCCTTTGCCATGCATAGCATAAGTATGCCCGAGTTATTCATCTCTATGAGATGTTGTCAAAGTATTGGCAATCAAAATTGCTATTCCTTGGATTATGGGGTTGAACCAAGCACATGCTTTTAAGAAAAGGTTAATCAAAGTCAAGGTCAAGTATGGAAGTAACCGGCTTGCAAAAATTGGGGCAAAAGATGAATCTAGCTACATCGTTTCTTTGTCTACTGCTAACACATAATTGAGCCAATTTACAAAAGAATTGAGGGTTGTTAATGTCCATGTGTTATTCACAGTTTCACTTTGACAAGATGATGGACCATCTAAATTGATTCAACCCTATATCCTGTGTAAAATTTGCAATACTTCAACCATGCATCATTCTCATACATCCATGCTTTTCATTGGTTGCATTGCTCATTGCATTCTTTCCTTGAAAACTACAATCATTGTTATCAAAAGGAAAGAACACAATTTATGATGCCCTTACCGAACGTGTGTTACAGCTAGGGTAATGGGAGAAATAGAGGAGGTGCAAGAGTAGATGAAGGCCGACATGGAGGCCCTGAAAGAGCAAATGATCACAATGATGGAGGTCATGATGAGCATGAAAAAGATAATGGAAGTCAATGTGGCTGCCGTTGCTGCTACAAGCACTGTTGCTGAGGTGGAGCCGACTCCCCCATTTGGCCTCAACCAAATAAATCATCTGACCTCGGATAGGGTAGGTCAAGGAAGCAAAGAGTTGGGAGGTACGAGCAGCTACCTTTATGTTCAAATTCAAACTTTATGTTCAAATTCAAAACATGCATGCTTTCTCGCCATATGGCTTACCTCCCAACTATGCACCACCTAATGGCAAGTCCGAGACTACAGGTGTTGATAATCAATTACATATCCTAAAACTTTTAAATATGCAAGAGAACAAAGATCGTAGGCAATTAAATTGATTAGGAGTCTAAGTCAGATTGGTCAATAAGTCCTAATTCTCTTCTTATAGTAAAGAAGCTTTCTTTTGGCAAAGGTTTTATAAAGATATCAACCAATTGATTATTTGTGTCAACAAACTCTAATTACACTCGTATTTTCACAACGGATAGCAATATGATCAAGCATTAAGCCATAATTAGAGAGTTGTTGTCTCATCCAAAGGATTTGTGCACAACAACTTCTAGTAGAAATATATTTCACTTTTGCAGTAGATAAGACAACACTATTTTGCTTTTTGTTATGCCATGATACTAGTGCAGAACCAATAGAGTGGCAAGTCCCACTAGTGTTTTTTTTATCAGGTTTGAATCCAGCAAAATCAGAATCAGAGTATTCTACTAAGTTGTAAGAAGAATTCTTAGGATACCACAAGCCTAGATTTATAGTGCCTAATAAATATCTCATTATTCTTTTGACGGCACTAAGGTGAGATTCTTTGGTATTGGCTTGATATCTAGAACACATGAAAACACTGAAATTAATATCTGATCTACTTGCTAATAAATAGAGAAGAGACTTCATCTTTATCCAAGTAGCAAGCAGTGCTCATTGGGGTGGCCATTGGTTTAGCATTTTCCATCCCAAACCTGCTAAGCAATTCTTTGTAATGTTTTGCTTGACGAATAAATATTCCATATTTGGTTTGTTTTATTTGTAGTCCAAGAAAGAAATTCAACTCACCCATCATAGACATTTCAAATTCACTTTGCATATCTTTAGAGAATTCTTTGCACAATGAATCATTAGTAGCACCAAAGATTATATCATCTAAATAAATTTGAACTAAGAGAATATCATGCATTTTTCTTTTAATGAAAAGTATGATATCATCCTTTTCTCTAGTGAGCCCTTTTCTAAAATAAATTTGATCAATCGTTCATACCAAGCCCTAGGGGCTTGTTTTAAACCATATAGAGCCTTTTTCAATTTAAAAATATGATTGGGCAAATCTAAATTTTCAAATCCAGTAGGTTGATCAACATACACTTCTTCTCTAATAAATCCATTTAAAAATGCACTTTTAACATCCATTTGATAAAGTTTGATACCCATTATTGATGCAAAGGCAAGTAACATTCTAACGGCTTCCAACCTAGCTATTGGAGCATAAGTTTCTTCATAATCTATTCTTTCTTCTTGGTTATATCCTTTAGCCACTAATCTAGCCTTATTTCTAATGATTATTCCATGTTCATCCAATTTCTTTCAAATTGATTTAATTCTTCTTCCATAGAAAAAAATCCAATGTTCATCAATTATGGCTTCATTTATGTTTTCAGGTTCAATTAGAGAGACAAAAGTCATGTTATTGCATGCATCTTTAAGGGAGTGTCGAGTTGTTACCCCTTTTGAGATGTCACCTATGATATTATCAAGAGGATGATACCTTGAAGTTCTCCACTCCCTTGAAAGATCCACGTTTATTTGATTTTATTTGGATTGAGAATCTTTGCTATTTCCTTCTTCTTTGTTTTTGTAGACTTCTTCATGAAATTGATTATTTTGTTTTTTTATTCCAAACACAACCTTTATGCATAGTAAAATACTAAATGTAAACCTCTTTTCTAGTGGGATAAGGGTGGTAATATGAGTTGAATTTGTTAGGTCAACCCACTTAATATATAAAAAAATAACAAAATGTATTAGGTTATTAAATTCATCAACCTGCCCTACGTAAATTGTTAACTCAGGGGGTTGGAGGCTTGACAACTAACCTTTGTAACCTGTTATGCCTAACCCACTCTATTTTTTGGAAGTTTACTTTATCAACCAACAAACTCATCATTTCATAGCATGTCATTCTATCTATTTGTTGGTCAACCCGCCCAGTTATCAAAGGGCTGTATTTCTCTACACACTTTTGTTGGCAGGTCAACTTGTCGACATGATTGACCCACGTTGTCATTCCTATCATGAAAGATTTACCTCTTTGTTAGACTCAACCCTTGTTAGTAATTTTTATCTTTTTAAAGTATTAGGAAATATTAATAGAGAAATATTCTATAAAGATATATTGATGAGTAATTAAAGTTATGTAATAATGCTATAAAACATATTCTTATTGATTCTCATGTATATTAGATATAAAAAAGTATTGATTATTTGTCAAATTTTTACTTTTTTAATTACTCTAATTTTGTTTTTTTTTCAAGTATTCTACTTTGAAGGAGCAATCCTTTTATAAGCTTAGTGAAACACTAATTATACACCTCTCTTCTAATGGAAATTCAAACATCATTTTGCCACATAATGTAATAGGGTGGTAAAACAGGTTGAATTCATCAAACCAACCCACATAATCCGCCAAAAAATGGCGGAGTATATTATGTGATTAAATTCATCATCCCACCTTGTATAAGTTGTCAACTTAAGGAGTTGGAGGCTAAAGAACTAACTTGCTCAGTGGTATCAAGACTATACCGATCATGATTCGATCAGGGCACCAGGTTGATGGGTCAGTGGTTGAACTGAACGTGGGTCGCTAGCCGAACTGGTATATATTAAATATTTAAATTTTATACTAAATATATATCATATATAAATTATTTTTTTCGTATCTATATCATAAAATTTTGTTTGTATCAAGAGCGGTTGGCACAATTGGTAGCGGCTTAGGTCCCTTAACCAAGTGGTCCAAGATTTAAATCCGGGTTTGATCAAAATTACTTGAAAGCTAAAATAAACAAAAAAATCATCATATTTCAACTCCAAAATGCCAATAAAACAAAAAAGTTGAATAATTAAAAAATCATTAACAAATCGAGAACTAATACAATTTGTGAAATAGGGGGAAAATGAAAACGAAAGACGGTAAAATTGAAGAAAAAATCCTTGGCGTTCATTGAAAAGCTACTGTATCTAATGGTGAAAAATTGGTTTCCTAAAATGGGAGACTTGCCATGGTCTCCCATCATTGCATTAACCTTTACATTACTAGCATTAGCATTCACGGTAAGGGTAGGAAAAAAAATTACAACTATATTATTTCAAACAAGAAGTACATACGATGAAATTCATATCTTACCTCTGATGTTGGTGGAACTTATCACTGGAAAGAAACATCGGTAGGTGCATTGACTATAATAAATTGAATTTCAGCCACATTGTCTATAACAGGCCATCGAGGTAACTTACATGAAAAAGAAAATAACGAAGTTAAATAAAGGATTTAATAGAGGAATTATGAAAATTTTAGGGACCAAATGCAATGAATTTATTTTAGGAGGACTAAATCCAATAGACAAAAGACAATGTTTGGAGGACTAAAATGATATTTAATCTTATAAATTATTAAAATTAATTCCCTTGATTATGCTTTCATAAATATGTGGAAAATTTAATTTAAATGCAGTGCTATAGTTACGTTGGTGTGTTCTCCAATTAGATTTAAAATTTTGCCTCGATAATATGTGATGATATTTAATGGTTTTTTGGTTAGGCTAAAATCAAACCCTGTTTTTCCCATTTTGTCCAATCCATAATTTTAATCCCCATTTTAAAATAGAGACCAATTTTTTTAAAAATTCAATAATTTTTTCACAAATATGTATGATATATATATATATATATATATTACTAGAAATATAGTAAATACTTGGCATTCAATATGTAGTGTTTGGGATTCTATATCGATATTTATTGTATCTTTCTTCGACCCTGAGACAATTGGACATATTTTTACAAGTAAACACTTACTTCTAGAGATGTATATTTCTCTATAAAGTTAAATTTTCCTTTCCAAAACAACGTTTTGTTGCTGTGTTATCTTTTTTTTTTTTTGTTTAAGCTTAGTGTGGCTGACTGGCTTAGGGAAAATGTTCTCTAGTCTGATGACTTTAGCGTCGACTAGATTCACCTTTTGGTTATATGGTTCTATTTTTTGTAAAATTTCTTTACTTTTTGTTATCAAACTCAAACCAATTATTGACTTTGTCAGGGTACTAAATCACTAGGTCAAGGGTAGATTAAGTGAATTAATGGTTGACTGACATGACTTGGATTATATTAAAAAATACTAAATAATTCATAACATGTAAGACCATATAGGTACCAAAAACCCGTATAAGGAAATAAAACAAAGGTGCACAGAAAAATAAAAGAAAGCACAAAGTAAAAGTGCACAGAAAAATAAAATATAGCACAAACACAAAGTAAAAATATAGCACAAAGTAAAAATATAATATAGATCAGCAAAGGTGGCAAAGCCTCCTAGTTAGATTTATATTATATTTGCAAGTTTAAAACTAATAACAATTGAGAGTAAGCAATATGCGGAAGGAGAAGATCAGATTAGATGGATAGAGGGCAATCCTCAAGTGGACACTATAAGATATCTTATTTGGAAAAATATAGAATATGATGAACCCGTAACTCTCTCTTTTTTTTTTTAAAAAAAAAGAACAACAACGTCCTTATCAGTTTTCTGGATATTAAGCTGAGTACTGAAGATCGCAAACTGCCCATACTTACTTTTGGGTCTTATGTAGATCTTATTTTCCTCCAAGCACCAGCCTAACCAAAAAGGACTTTCATAGTTTTTCAAAAACAGTTATCAAGGGCACACCTTTGCAGGCTTACCAATCCCAGGTTTTTGAAAAACAAGCAAAGGAAAGAAAGGAAAGAAAAAAAAAATACTTATTTACAAGCAGTAGGGTTCTAAATCATATTCGCATTTTCCAAATGAAGATAACTAAGGCCCCTTGAGGGTGCCTTCACAAGAACTAGCCAGACATAGTGAGATTCATACTTACAGTTTATCGGAGAAAACTTTTGGGGTAGGGGAAGAGATGCAGAAAAGAACTTGATATTATTGCACAGACAACTATTACAAGCTTAAGTTTCTTTCTCTCTCACTATTGGGTATGGTCTTGTTCAGCGTATGTTCAACTGAACCTTAACACCCTTTATATAGAGAAAGTTTACATAACAAGACAAAACCCCTTCAGTCAAGAACAGTAACATTACCGTTCCTTTACTCTGTCACAGGGTTGTCCTTTACAGATACTTTTATTACAGATAAGCTTGGTGTCTAATCTTATGCAATAGTAAAGATTCCTGCCTTTTTTTCTTTTTTTTTTTAACTTTTCTTTGGGCAGGATACATTTGTCATCAACTCTTGCTTGCTTTTGTAATTGTAACATCTTCTTCATCTTGGATATTTCCAGAACAGAAAATGTCAGATGAATCTTCCATTGAAAGATCAGTAGAAGGGAAAGGAGGAGTTTGTTGTCCATGGCACCCACTGGCTTCATAAATCTCCTTGTCTTTTTTCTCTTTCTGGAAGAATTGAACTAATTTGTTGTTGAGATCCACCGGAAAAGGAATGAAAAATTTTCCATTGTATAAGGGCAGGAAGAGTTTTGTATCATGAGTTTCTTTTATCAGATCAAACTCACGTTTGTCTTCTTCTGAGAAGAACCATTGATAGCCCTGAATTTGTGCCCTCATAAGGCTGTACTGGTATTGTGTATTGCCTTGTACATCCCAGCTCTCATATTCATCATTGAATAGGCAGGGATAAACTCTATGATCCTCTGGTAAGAGTTTCATAACATGGCAAGGATAATTCTGAGCAGTGAAGTTGCTCGGGCAAGTAGTTATCTTGATGGCGATGTAATCCATCATTTCTGCCTGGATTAAGTTTATGGCCTCATTGATTGAGGGATTAAATCCTTTGAATCTATCAGATGGAGGAATCAGGATTGATTCCAAACATCCGTAGTCCAATAGACTTTTTGCAGAAATTGCTAAGTCTTCATATCCGAAAGATTTAAACTGGTCCATGTCTAGCCTGGCTTTCCTAAAGAGGAATTTTATCTTGCAAGGACAATTGGTTTTGTCTTGGCAATATGGGGTTTTATTAATACATAAATTTTTTTGGTTAAAATAAGCATGTACACCTATGTATAGTCCCGGAATTTGGGTTTGATTATTGTGTACCTTAAACAATAAACTTTGTATTTTCTTAAAATTGTCTAAGTTTAGGTCATTTGTTGAGCCTGGGGTATTTGGGCTGACCGTGTCTTTGTAGGTCTTTTGGCTGGTCTTGGTTTGGCCAGCGTTTATGATTATGGTTGGGTTTTCTGGTTCAAGAGACCTTTTTATTTTGTTAATGTCTGTGGTATTTAATTCAAGGGCTTTTTCTGCTTCTTCCCTTGAATAGAAACCTTTGTAGATTGGGCTTTGAATACCCTCCTTTGCAAGGCAAAGGTCTTTGAAATTGGTATAAACACCTTTATGTGGTCCCGATAACAGGACAAAAGCTGTATAGCCTTTTCCAGAAGGAGAGGCTTTTGTAAGAAGAGGAACTCTTTGGTTATCTGCAATGCAGAAATTGTATAGAGCATAGATGATACCCTTTTTTACCGAACAAACAAATTGCTCATTATTATTTGTATTTTTGGGAATATTCCAAATATTGTCAATGAGACAATTGAATTTATCATTCACAGCTTCTCTACCAGGGTAGTGAAACTCATTTGTAAGTACCGGCAATTCTTGATTACCGAAGTTCATCTTCTGCTTTATATTTTGGTAGGAAACCTTACAAGGTTTCATTTTGTTGTATTCCTGCAAAACGAGAGAGAATATCAGCCGTAACATTTTTTACTCCTTTTATGTGTTCAAAATTTATATTTATTCCATTATGATATACATATTCTTGGAATAAAAGCCATCTTTTGTGGGGTTTTTTATCAGTATTTATTTGTTGACTACCATAAGCTATTATTGCTTCACAATCAGTTCTTATGGTGATTTCGCTTTTATTGATTAAGAAGAGTTTAAATCCTTCTAAAGCATTTATTACAGCATTTACTTCATAGTTTGTAGATGTTGAGTATACCTGAGGTTTTGTATGATATTTTCCCGAGGCATATCTGCAAATTTCTTCATCATGGATCTTTTCATATTTATTTTTCTTTTTCTTTAGGATGGCTGCCCATCCTTGTTCACAACCATCACATTCTATAACTAAATAATCAGAATCTAATGGTAAAGACAGATATGGTAAGTTATTAACCATTTCTTTAATCTTTTGAACTAACTTTATATCCTCAGTATTGAATTTTCTTTGTCCAGTCAAAGACGTTTTGTTATAAAGAGGGGTTGTATATTTTCCCAGGTCTTTGATGAAATTTCTTGCATAATTAAGCAGACCTAGAAAAGCTCTTAAGGTTTTTATGTCTTCCATTTTGTCTGGGAAACTAAGGATTTTTTGAGATATATGAGGTTGTAGCCTTATTTTTCCGTTTCCTATTTCTGTTCCTAAAAAGGAAATATGGGTTTTACAAATTTCCATTTTTGATTTTGAAATAATCAACCCAAATTTTTCAAATAAATGAAGAACTTGTTTGAGATGCAAATAGTGTTCTTCTTTAGTTTTTGAAAAGATAAGTACGTCATCTATATACGTACAAGTGAATTCTTTGTAATTTCCAAAAATATTATCCATTTTTCGTTGAAAAATTTGTGGCGCATTTTTTAGTCCAAACGACATTACTTTTCTATATCCACTATTTGTTCGAGTTGTCTGGTTCTAGAATTTGTTCTTCTAACTGATGAAGAAAATGAATATGTTTTCAGACAAAGACTATTCTCATCAATAGATAAAGAAAATTCTGATGAAGATAAGATTGAAGATTTACTGACAAAGATTGATTTAAATAAATTTTACGAAAATGAAATCAACTTTAAACAAATGTTTAATAAAAATTCTGAAGTTAATGAAACATAATCATTAATATCATTTCCTGAAACTCACAAGGGATTTATGAATGAAGCTTCTAGCTCAAATTTCAACCCCCAATTCGATTATATTACAGAAGATTATAACACGGGATTCCCCCCTCGTGAAAAAGTCATTACTCCAATAGATTTAACTCTAGGAGAAAATATAAAATCAAAGGGAAAAAGGATGCCCATAGAACCAACATTCAATATGACATCTCTTTTATTAAATATAGGAAGCATTGACCCACAACTACTTCCAAATTACATAGAACAATGGACTTCTACTGTAATAAGAGACTATAAGGTAAACCATGAAAATCATGTAGCCAATAGTCAAGACATGATAGCAAGAGCCGAGACATATCTAGGAGATATAGCTAGGGCTTGTTGGGAATCTTTTAAACAAAGCTTCCCAGAACAAATCAAAACAAACCTAATAGACCCTGGTCCAAATATCCATAATTTTTGTAGTCTAATACAAAGAATTTTCACAGCCCAATCTGTAAACGATGGAAATACCATCAGACAAAAAATTTATATGGGCAACTTAGAAAGACTCTCTATAAGCTATTTTGGCAAGATAAAAGAATTTACCCAAGATTACCTAATGTATGCCTCCATAGCAGGAGGATTTACAGATAGATCTTTAGGAGAAAAACTATTTTTAAAACTCCCGGGTAAATTAGGACAAAAAATTAGAGACAGTTGGAATGACGACCAAGTTGACCCAGTTATGAATAATTTAACTGTCAGGATCCAACACATAATGAAGGTGATGGAAGACACATGTAAAAACATAGCCATTAATAAACAAATAAAAATGGCTGATTCAGAAATCTGTAAACAAATATATACTCCCCAAAAATACCACAAAGAAATTATGAGGAAAAGACCTCAGTATAAACCTCCAAGAAAACAACCGTTTAAAAGAAAGAATCCAACCAGACGGTATTCAATTAGAGCCTCTAACTCTAGGAAACCCACTCTCAATAAAGAGAGACATGTTAGAAAACTTAGAGATAATAAAACATATACAAAGCAATTAGAATGTTATGCTTGCCACCAACCAGGACATTATTCAAGGGATTGTCCAAATAAAACTAATTTGTTCACAAGAGAAGCAGAACTGATAAAAAGCTGTAGGATGAATCTTATCCCCATAGATGAAACAATCTCTACAGATTCAGAAATATATTCAATAGTTAGTTGGGCTGACTATACATCTGGAGAAGAAGAGCCTAACAAAGACTATAAAATTCTGAACGAATTCACAAAAAATGAATATACAAATCTATACCCAGTAGATGATAAATATAATCAGTATGGAGAAATCCTTGATGATTTGGGATACAGTTTAATGTTCAAAACAGAATTAAGTGATTGTGAACATGAAATACAATTCCACATAGGACCGGACCATAAAGAATGTTATTTCTGTAAAAGATATCCCCATAAAATGCTAAGGGCTCACTGTATTTTATGCTACAAAAACTTCTGCAAAACCTGCGTACAAACCATCCTAAAAATCGAATTTCCTGATCCAAAGAAAGAAAACGATTCTGGAAATAAAATTATAAATAACCGGATCTCCACTCTAGAGACCAGGTTAAACCAAATAGAAAAGACGGTAGATTTTCTTTACGAAAATTTCGAAAGAGAAAAAAATCCAAACTTTTCTGAAGAACATACTAGTGGGCTTATGGCATTACAAAATAAAGATTGCATCCCTATAATTTGCAATAAAGAGAAAAACAAAAGCCTACACATTTTAGTTAAAATAAATTTTCCCAAAATAAATAAATTTAACCAAACTGAAATTATTTTGCAAGCCTTGGTAGATACTGGTTGTTCTTTTACTTCTATATGCCAAAGTGTTGTACCTCAGCAAAATTGTTTTAAAAGTAATATAATAACCAAAACTAGAACAATGTCTGGAGACATAATAACAAATGATACAGAAACACGAAATTTCACTATCCAATTATCCACAAATTGTGAAATTTTTGGTAATAAAATTTTTATAAATAAAGCAGATGTAGTAGACTTACGGCCTGCTAAAGAAAAAATGATTTTAGGACTTGATTTTATTATACATAATAATAGATCAATTACTATTACAAAAGATTACATATTAATCTCTACAAACTCACAAATGTCACCAATAATAGATGAAATCTCATCAGAGTTACGAACAAAGCGTGGTGATGCCCCCACCAACAATAAACAATGTCCTTGTGATATACCCGGTAGTTGCAAAATAAAAGAATCAAAAAATCATAGCAATATAGAAACATGTGACACATCTCACGATTCTTGCTATGAAAGTATTCTAACTGAAACAAAGTTACAATATGAGTTATCTGTAGCAGAATCTGATTACAAATCTGTCAAAATTAATAAAATTATAACCTTTGATAATATACAACAAATTATAGATGGATTAAATAAAACTAGCATAATAGGAGAAGACCCTACAAAATATTGGGAAAAAGACCCAGTTATATGCAAACTAGAAATTATAAACCCAGATCTAATAATTAAAACTAAAGATATTCAGTATGGGAATTTCGAGCAAGAGGAATGCAAAAGCCACATAAAAATCCTATTGGATCTAAAAGTTATAGCACCCAGCACTAGTCCTCATAGAAGCCCCGCTTTCATTGTTAATAAACACTCAGAACAAAAAAGAGGAAAGACTAGAATGGTCTATAATTACAAAAGGCTCAATGATAACGGTTTTCAAAATTTGACTTAAAATCAGGATTTCACCAAGTAAAAATGCATCCTGATTCAATAAAATGGACTGCATTTTCTTGTTCAGAAGGATTATTTGAATGCCGTTTGGACTAAAAAATGCCGTTTGCATTTTCTTCATTGGGAAAGTAATGCCGTTTGGACTAAAAAATGCGCCACAAATTTTTCAACGAAAAATGGATAATATTTTTGGAAATTACAAAGAATTCACTTGTACGTATATAGATGACGTACGTATCTTTTCAAAAACTAAAGAAGAACACTATTTGCATCTCAAACAAGTTCTTCATTTATTTGAAAATTTTGGGTTGATTATTTCAAAATCAAAAATGGAAATTTGTAAAACCCATATTTCCTTTTTAGGAACAGAAATAGGAAACGGAAAAATAAGGCTACAACCTCATATATCTCAAAAAATCCTTAGTTTCCCAGACAAAATGGAAGACATAAAAACCTTAAGAGCTTTTCTAGGTCTGCTTAATTATGCAAGAAATTTCATCAAAGACCTGGGAAAATATACAACCCCTCTTTATAACAAAACGTCTTTGACTGGACAAAGAAAATTCAATACTGAGGATATAAAGTTAGTTCAAAAGATTAAAGAAATGGAAATAACTTACCATATCTGTCTTTACCATTAGATTCTGATTATTTAGTTATAGAATGTGATGGTTGTGAACAAGGATGGGGAGCCATCCTAAAGAAAAAGAAAAATAAATATGAAAAGATCCATGATGAAGAAATTTGCAGATATGCCTCAGGAAAATATCATACAAAACCTCAGGTATACTCAACATCTACAGACTATGAAGTAAATGCTGTAATAAATTCTTTAGAAGGATTTAAACTCTTCTTAATCAATAAAAGCGAAATCACCATAAGAACTGATTGTGAAGCAATAGTAGCTTATGGTAATCAACAAATAAATACTGATAAAAAACCCCACAAAAGATGGCTTTTATTCCAAGAATATGTATATCATAATGGAATAAAAATAAATTTTGAACACATAAAAGGAGTAAAAAATGTTGCGGCTGATATTCTCTCTCGTTTTGCAGGAATACAACAAAATGAAACCTTGTAAGGTTTCCTACCAAAACATAAAGCAGAAGATGAAGTTCGGTAATCAAGAATTGCCGGTACTTACAAATGAGTTTCACTACCCTGGTAGAGAAGCTGTAAATGATAAATTCAATTGTCTCATTGATAATATTTGGAACATTCCCAAAAATACAAATAATAATGAGCAATTTGTTTGTTCGGTAAAAAAGGGTATCATCTGTGCTCTATACAATTTCTGCATTGCAGATAACCAAGGAGTTCATCTTCTTACAAAAGCCTCTCCTTCTGGAAAAGGCTATACAGCTTTTGTCCTGTTATCAGGACCACATAAAGGTGTTTATACCAATTTCAAAGACCTTTGCCTTGCAAAGGAGGGTATTCAAAGCCCAATCTACAAAGGTTTCTATTCAAGGGAAGAAGCAGAAAAAGCCCTTGAATTAAATACCACAGACATTAACAAAATAAAAAGGTCTCTTGAACCAGAAAACCCAACCATAATCATAAACGCTGGCCAAACCAAGACCAGCCAAAAGACCTACAAAGACACGGTCAGCCCAAATACCCCAGGCTCAACAAATGACCTAAACTTAGACAATTTTAAGAAAATACAAAGTTTATTGTTTAAGGTACACAATAATCAAACCCAAATTCCGGGATTATACATAGGCGTACATGCTTATTTTAACCAAAAATTTGTATGTATTAATAAAACCCCATATTGCCAAGACAAAACCAATTGTCCTTGCAAGATAAAATTCCTCTTTAGGAAAGCCAGGCTAGACATGGACCAGTTTAAATCTTTCGGATATGAAGACTTAGCAATTTCTGCAAAAAGTCTATTGGACTACGGATGTTTGGAATCAATCCTGATTCCTCCATCTGATAGATTCGAAGGATTTAATCCCTCAATCAATGAAGCCATAAATTGAATCCAGGCAGAAATGATGGACTACATTGCCATCAAGATAACTACCTACCCGAGCAACTTCACTGCTCAGAATTATCCTTGCCATGTTATGAAACTCTTACCAAAGGATCATAGAGATTATCCCTGCCTATTCAATGATGAATATGAGAGCTGGGATGTACAAGGCAATACACAATACCAGTACAGCCTTATGAGGGCACAAATTCAGGGCTATCAATGGTTCTTCTCAGAAGAAGACAAACGTGAGTTTGATCTGATAAAAGAAACTCATGATACAAAACTCTTCCTGCCTTTATACAATGGAAAATTTTTCATTCCCTTTCCGGTGGATCTCAACAACAAATTAGTTCAGTTTTTCCAGAAAGAGAAAAAAGACAAGGAGATTTATGAAGCCAGTGGGTGCCATGGACAACAAACTCCTCCTTTCCTTTCTACTGATCTTTCAATGGAAGATTCATCTGACATTTTCTGTTCTGGAAATATCCAAGATGAAGAAGATGTTACGATTACAAAAGCAAGCAAGAGTTGATGACAAATGTATCCTGCCCAAAGAAAAGTTAAAAAAAAAAAGAAAAAAAAGAAAAGGGGCAGGAATCTTTACTATTGCATAAGATTAGACATTGAGCTTATCTGTAATAAAAGTATCTGTAAAGGACAACCCTGTGACAGAGTAAAGGAACGGTAATGTTACTGTTCTTGACTGAAGGGGTTTTGTCTTGTTATGTAAACTTTCTCTATATAAAGTGTGTTAAGGTTCAGTTGAACACACGCTGAACAAGACGATACCCAATAGTGAGACAGAAAGAAATTTAGAAAGAGAAGCTTGTAATAGTTGTCTATGCAATAATATCAAGTTCTTTTCTGCATCTCTTCCCCTACCCCAAAGTTTTCTTCGATAAACTGTAAGTACGAATCTCACTATGTCTGGCTAGTTCTTGTGAAGGCACCCTCAAGGGGCCTTAGTTATCTTCATTTGGAAAATGCGAATATGATTTAGAACCCTACTGCTTGTAAATAATATTTTTTTTCCTTTCTTTCCTTTTCTTGTTTTTTGAAAACCTGGGATTGGTAAACCTGCAAAGGTGTGCCCTTGATAATTGTTTTTGAAAAACTATGAAAGTCCTTTTTGGTTAGGCTGGTGCTTGGAGGAAAATAAGAGCTACATAAGACCCAAAAGTAAGTGTGGGCAGTTTGCGATCTTCAGTACTCAGCTTAATATCCAGAAAACTGGTAAGGACGTTGTTGTTTTTTTTTTTTTAAAAAAAAAGAGTTAGTTACGGGTTCATCATATTTTATATTTTTCCAAATAAGATAACTTATAGTGTCCACTTGAGGATTGCCCTCTATCCATCTAATCTAATCTGATCTTTTCCTTCCGCATATTGGTTACTCTCAACTGTTTTTGTCTTAAACTTGCAAATATAATATAAATCTAACTAGGAGGCTTTGCCACCTTTGCTGATCTATATTATATTTTTATTTTGATCTATATTTTTACTTTGTGTTTGCGCTTTCTTTTATTTCTGTGCACTTTTTTTTTATTATTATTTCCTTATACTGGTTTTTGGTACCTATACGATAATATGTGATGATATTTAATGGTTTTTTGGTTAGGCTAAAATCAAACCCTGTTTTTCCCATTTTGTCGAATCCATAATTTTAATCCCCATTTTAAAATAGAGACCAATTTTTTTAAAAATTCAATAATTTTTTCACAAATATGTATGATATATATATATATATATATATATATATATATATTACTAGAAATATAGTAAATACTTGGCATTCAATATGTAGTGTTTGGGATTCTATATCGATATTTATTGTATCTTTCTTTGACCCTGAGACAATTGGACATATTTTTACAAGTAAACACTTACTTCTAGAGATGTAAATTTCTCTATAAAGTTAAATTTTCCTTTCCAAAACAACGTTTTGTTGCTGTGTTATCTTTTTTTTTTTTGTTTAAGCTTAGTGTGGCTGACTGGCTTAGGGAAAATGTTCTCTAGTCTGATGACTTTAGCGTCGACTAGATTCACCTTTTGGTTATATGGTTCTATTTTTTGTAAAATTTCTTTACTTTTTGTTATCAAACTCAAACCAATTATTGACTTAGTCAGGGTACTAAATCACTAGGTCAAGGGTAGATTAAGTGAATTAATGGTTGACTGACATGACTTGGATTATATTAAAAAATACTAAATAATTCATAACATGTAAGATTTTATACATAAATAACACAGAGTCCATATAATTATAATCATATAATAGTATGTATATAGAGAGAGAGCACGACTTTTGTGAGAATATGGGAACAACTAATAACAACCATCGGATCAATATTAAAAATAATAAACCATTGAGATTAAAATATTAAAAATTTCTAATTAAAATTTAATATATCATCAAATCTAAAAAAAGTTAACAAAACAACAAATAAATATATAAACGTCTCAATTATCATTTCCTAAAATATCACAATTGACCCATCACCATCATGATTGTCGTTGTCAACATCATAACCACCGTTGTAGCCCCATTATAATTATTGAACCCATCATTGCCATCCTCAACCGTCACCACCACCATTGTCAACCACCATCACCTTCGTCAACATCGCTACCATTACCATGACTACCATTGCAACCCCCACCATGATTGTCGTTGCCACCACCATTGTCATCAGTTGTCACTACCACTGCTGCCATGATCATTGTCATCGTCACTACCACAACCACCAATGATGATGGCGGTGGAGGTGGTGACAATAGCAATGATCACACTGACAAAGGCGGTGACAATCATGGTGATGGTGATGGGTTAATGCTAATTTAGATATTTTAGGACGTGATTTATTTGATAAATCTTTTAGAGATTTAATGACCATATTATTTTTTATTTTGATTTTTAAATATTTTAATCTCAACCACCCATTATTTTTAATCATAATCTAATGATTGTTGTTAATAGTTCTCACGTGTGTGTGTGTGTGTGTGTGTGTTCCCGAATGGACAACCAAAAGGGATCAATGTTCTTTCAAGTTTTTTTTTTTATTTTCAAGAGAAATTAATTTGTGGCGGCTTTTAGTCATCACAACCTATTTAATTCTTTTAAAAATTACCAGCCACAAAATGAAACAAAATAATAATAAAATTATTGCCACATCATCATTTAATGGCTCAGATAGACAATACGGACTAAAACCTTAATGGAAAAAAATGTTCAAAAACCTTGATTGGTCAAAATTTTGTTTAAGGACTAAAACCCGAAATTTGAAAAAATTTATGGACTAAAAATTAGTTAACCCTAGTTATAAAACTCAAACCTACCCGACCAATTCGACTCTGAATCAGAGGTCTGATTGAATAAGTTTGCCTATCAGATAAGTCATGCAGTTACCCTAGTTTGACCATATGTGTCCCAACTTGACCCGAACAATCAATGGTTAAACCAGTGACCCAGCTCAGTTGAACTAGTGAGCTGATTTGGTTAATCTGATTGAACCAAAATTAATTGTATTGAAAAATGCAAAATTTAATGAAAATAAAAAAAGAAAATTTGATGCTTTCAAAAGTTCAACAAAAAACCTAAAATTTGTTAGTGGTTCAACTTACAACCAAACAATCATAATGAATTACTAAACTTATGACATAATTAATATATTTTTTTATATCTTATGTTACTTATAATGATTTAGCAGTTCAACTACTAATTCATTATGTTGACTAGTGACCCATAAATCTAGGACCTCAACCCTATCATCGATCGATCTGATTTTTATTATTTATTTAATAGAGAGAAAATAGTGTTTTTATAATTAATAAAATAAACTAGAAAAATAGGAATAAGAATTAAGTCATCAGATTTCTAGCTATATAAAGGAGATTTTATCCATCAGAGCAGTTTTACAAAATATTTTCTACGTTCTCTGCTTATTTTCTCTTACGCTTCAAACAAAACCCTAATAGAGCAATCGGAGGAGGAACCCTAGAGGGCATTGGAAACACCACCATTGCTAATGGAGAACACTTGAATGACTACCTTGAGATAAAAGATGAGTTACTCAAACTTGGGAATTAGAATGAACATGTGTAGGGATCCGTAGAGGATCAATTTTGGGTTGTTTTATGAAATTCAATTATGTTCTTATGCTTTTAATCACGAATTAACTATGTTTGACAGACCAATTAATGTCCCAATGCAAAATTTTAATGAAATTGATGTGCTCTTGTGTTGAGTTGAACTCTAAAAAATGGAGTTTTATCTAATTGGCGTGAATTGATGAAATTAAGTAAGGAGGGGTTTAATATAAGAGGGAGTGAGACATTCTTTTTCTTGCATGATAATTTTTGTTTTCCATTGTTAATTTAGATGTTTGATTGTGAGTTTGTATTGGTCCCCTTTTGATGGTATTTAGGGATTTTAATAAATTGTTTCAGCTACACATTTGAATTACTATGACAATCTGTGCTTCTGAGAATTTTACAAAGTGCAATGACATTGAGTTATAAAATTTTGTGTCTAATATATATTTTTGTGGGGTGTGTGTGTGTGTGTAACAAATTGAATTTGGTGTTCTAGACGTTATACAATTGTTTTTCCTTTGACTTATGAACTCCTTCTGCCTTGCCTTTCATTCCATTGACTTTTACTTATTTAGTTAATTTGTTATGAAACTCTATACCTTGGCCCCTTCACGTTAATCATATAGACAGATAGAGGAATATAACCATTGCCCTAATTATATGATAAGAAATAAAAATTCCAAGGGTTTAGTTTTTGTTAAGTATCTAGCTTGTTTTGTTTATAGAATGTTCATGTCACCGAAAATAGTTTCAAAAATTAATCACTGCGAGGCGCGACGAGTTAAAAATATTTTGAGAACAATTGAGAAGTCGTGGGTTTTGTATAATTCATAGATAGAGTGTGTAGATGCAAATGCCTTTGGTGTTTTGATGATGATCATGATGATATGATGCAATTGATGCAAATGGGCTTTTCAACATTAAATTCAAGACAATGCTTCAAGATTACAAGTCACAACATCAAGATGATCACTAGTAAATTAGGAAGGGAATTCCTAATTGAATTAGCAAAAGGTTTGGCCAAGCAATTTTAATTAAAAAGTGTTTTTCAAAGGTTTTACTCTCTGCTAATCGATTACCAGAGGATGTAATCGATTACCAGTGGCCAAATATATTTTATAACAGCTACTAAAATTTGAATTTGAAATTTTAGACTGTGTAATCGATTACACAATTTTGGTAATCGATTACCAGCAGTTAGTAAACGTTTTAATTCAAATTTTAAAAGCTGTAATCGATTACACAATTAATGTAATCGATTACCAGACAAGATTTTCAGAAAAATAATTCTAAGAGTCACAACTTTTCAAAGGCTTTATTCATGACCACCGATGGTCTATATATATGTGACTTAAACACGAATTTGCTCAGAGTTTTTCAGAACAACAAGTGTTTATCCTCTCAAAGAGCAAAATCATTTTATCCTCTTAAGAATTCCTTGGCCAATTCAATTGCAATTCATTAAGGAATTATTTGAGTGCTCAATCTGTAAAATCCATCTCTTTCTAGAGAGATTCATTCTTCTTCTTCTTCTCATTTTCTAAAGGATTAAGAGACTGTTAGTCTCTTGTTGTAAAGGAATTATAAACACAAAGGAAGGATTGTCCTTGTGTGTTTAGAACTTGTAAAAGGAATTTACAAGATAGTGGAACTCTCAAGCGGGTTGCTTGGGGACTGGACGTAGGCATAAGGGTGTGGCCGAACCAGTATAAATCTGAGTTTGCACTTTCTCTTCCCTTAATCTCCTTTATTTATTATTGCTTTACATTCATATTCAAATTGTTTTATTTGAATCAATATTTAAGAAGATTGCCATTAAGGGAATTCATAACTTGAATAAAAGTGAAATAGAATTTTTAATTGGGGAAGTAGTTTGGAATATCTTAATTCAACCCCCCCCCTTCTTAAGATATCTGAGGCCACTTGTCTAACAAGTGGTATCAGAGCTTCATTCTTGTATAAAGTTTAGAAGCTTCAAGAAAAAGATGGCCTCAGCAAATTCCTTATTTCCAGAAGGGAATTCTATCAATAGACCTCCAATCTTTAATGGAGAGGGTTACCACTACTGGAAAACCCGAATGCAAATTTTTATTGAGGCAATAGATCTAAATATCTGGGAAGCCATAGAAATAGGGCCTTATATACCCACCACAGTAGAAAGAGTTTCAATAGATGGTAGTTCATCAAGTGAAAGCATAACTATAGAAAAACCTAGAGATAGATGGTCTGAAGAGGATAGAAAACGAGTACAATACAACTTAAAAGCCAAAAACATAATTACATCTGCCCTGGGAATGGATGAATATTTCAGGGTTTCAAATTGTAAGAGTGCTAAGGAAATGTGGGACACTCTTCGATTAACACATGAAGGAACTACAGATGTTAAAAGATCTAGGATAAATGCATTAACTCATGAGTATGAATTATTTAGAATGAATGCAAATGAAAATATTCAAAGCATGCAAAAGAGATTTACACATATAGTAAATCATCTAGCAGCCTTAGGCAAAGAATTTCAAAATGAGGATCTCATAAACAAGGTGTTAAGATGTTTAAGTAGAGAATGGCAACCCAAAGTAACGGCCATTACTGAATCAAGAGATTTGTCTAATATGTCTGTTGCCACTTTGTTTGGAAAGTTGCAGGAACACGAGATGGAACTATTGAGATTACATCAACATGAAGAAAATGACAAGAAAAAGAAAGGAATTGCTCTTAAAGCATCATCCTCAATTCAAGAAGAAAGTGATCAGGATAATGATCCAGATGATGATGATGATCTAAGTCTTTTTGTAAAAAGGTTCAAAAAGTTTCTTAAAGTAAGAGGAAATCAGAGGCGACCCAATTTTAAATCAAAGAGAAGGACATAAACTTCATCCTCTACTTTAAAATGCTTTGAATGTAATCAACTTGGACATCTGAGGGTTGATTGTCCCATCTTCAAGAAAAAGATGGAAAAATCTGAAAAGAAAAATCATAGTGAAAAGAAACTGAAGAAAGCATACATCACATGGGATGAAAATGATATGGAATCTTCTGAAGATTCTGAAAATGAAGAGATAAATCTCTGCCTTATGGCTAAAAGTTACAAAAGTGATGAAGAGGTAACATCTTCAAATAACCTATCTATTTCTTTTGATGAATTGCAAGATGCATTTGCTGATCTGCATAAAGAGTCAATTAAACTTGCAAAATTAGTTTCATCTTCAAAGAAAACAATTTCAAATTTAGAAAATGAAATTTCGAAATTAAACAAAGAATTAGATCTTCTTAGAAATGAAGTCTCAATTTCTAAAACAAATGAAAAAGTTAATATCTCCACTATTTCTGACAAGAAAATATCAGATTCTTGTAGTTGTTGTGATAAATATGTAAAAGAAATTAAAGAGTTGAAAAATTCACTTGCAAAATTTTCATATAGTAAAAATAATTTAGATGTTATATTAAGTAAACAAAGATATGTGTCTAATAAAAATGGACTAGGGTATAAATCTGATAAACAACAAATGTTTCATAAAAACTTTTCCACTTCCACACAAAAATGTAATTCTAATTCTATCACTTGTTTTTACTGTGGAAGAAGAGGACATGACATATCAAATTGCTACTTCCAGAAAAATAACAGTAACATTAAAATGATATGGGTCCCAAAAGGATCCTCTGTTTATACTAACATGCAAGGACCCAATAAAATTTGGGTACCTAAGTCAAAAACTTGATTATGCAGGTATCTTTGAGAAAGAAGTGGTACATAGATAGCGGATGCTCAAAACATATGACTGGAGATGCATCAAATTTTACACATATCTCTCCAAAGAAAAGCGGGCATGTAACATATGGTGACAACAACAAAGGTAGAATCCTTGGAGTGGGTAAAATAGGTTCAAATTCTTCAAACTCCATTGAAAATGTTCTACTTGTTGAAGGACTTAAGCACAGCCTGCTTAGCGTTAGTCAATTATGCGACAAAGGCTATCTAGTATCATTTGATTCTCAGAAATGTCTTATAGAACATAAGCATGACATTAATATAAAGCATGTAGGACATAGAGTCAATAATGTTTACATGATAGACTTAAGCATAAAACAAGAAAACAATCATTGCTTTCTTAGTAAAGATGAAGATCCATGGTTATGGCATAAAAGAATTGCTCACATAAACATGGATCACTTAAATAAATTAATTTCAAAAGATTTAGTAGTTGGTTTGCCTAAATTGAAATTTGAAAAAGATAAACTATGTGATGCATGTCAAAAGGGCAAACAAACAAGAGTCTCATTCAAACCTAAAAATGTTGTTTCAACCACTCAACCCTTACAATTATTACATATGGATTTATTTGGTCCATCTAGAACCATGAGTTTTGGAGGAAATTACTATGCTCTAGTTATAGTTGATGATTTCTCTAGATATACTTGGACATTATTTATTACACATAAAAGTGATTCATTCCAAGCATTTAGAAAACTTGCTAAAGTCATACAAAATAAGAAAAATCTTAAGATTGCATCCATTAGAAGTGATCATGGGGGTGAATTTGAAAACAAAGATTTTGAATTATTCTGTGATGAACATGGTATTGAACATAATTTTTCTGCACTAAGAACCCCTCAACAAAATGGAGTTGTTGAGAGGAAAAATAGGTCATTGGAAGAAATTGCAAGAACTTTATTAAATGATACTTTTCTTCCAAAGTATTTTTGGGCTGAAGCAGTCAATACTGCATGTTACATCATGAATAGGGCCCTAATAAGACCTATTTTAAAGAAAACCCCATATGAGTTATTTAATGGTAGAAAACCTAATATTTCTCATCTACATGTTTTTGGTTGCAAATGCTTTGTGCTCAATAATGGAAAAGATAATCTAGGAAAATTTGATGCAAAATCTGATGAAGGTATTTTTCTTGGATATTCATTACAAAGCAAAGCATATAGGATATATAATAAAAGAACTATGAATATCGAGGAATCCATTCATGTTACCTTTGATGAATCTAATGCTATCTTGTCAAGAAAGAATATGCTAGATGATATTGCAGATTCTTTAGAACATATGAATATTGATGAACAAGATTCCAAAGGAAATGATAAAGGAAACAATGAAGATCCTCCAGAAGAAGTCAAATCCAATGATGAACTTCCAAGAGAATGGAAAGCTTCAAGAGATCATCCCCTCGACAACATTATTGGTGATATCTCAAAAGGGGTAACAACTAGACATTCTCTTAAAGATTTATGCAATAATATGGCTTTTGTATCTATGATTGAACCTAAAAATATAAAAGAAGCCATAGTAGATGATAACTGGATCATTGCCATGCAAGAAGAACTAAACCAATTTGAAAGAAACAATGTGTGGAAATTAGTAGAAAAACCTGAAAATTATCCTGTCATAGGAACAAAATGGGTTTTTAGAAATAAATTAGATGAACATGGTATAATTATTAGAAATAAAGCCAGGTTAGTAGCAAAAGGGTATAATCAAGAAGAAGGAATAGACTATGAAGAAACATATGCTCCTGTTGCAAGATTAGAAGCCATTAGAATGCTTTTGGCATATGCATCCATAATGGATTTTAAACTTTATCAAATGGATGTTAAGAGTGCCTTTCTAAATGGCTTAATTCAAGAAGAGTTATATGTTGAACAACCCCCTGGTTTTGAAATTCCTGATAAACCAAACCATGTTTATAAGTTACAAAAGGCTCTTTATGGTTTGAAACAAGCCCCTAGGGCGTGGTATGAACGCTCAAGCAATTTTCTTCTAGAAAAAGAATTCTCTAGAGGTAAAGTGGATACCACATTGTTCATAAAGAGAAAGCATAATGACATTTTGTTGGTTCAAATATATGTTAATGATATAATTTTTGGATCCACTAATGATTCATTGTGCAAGGAGTTTTCCCTTGATATGCAAAGTGAATTTGAAATGTCAATGATGGGAGAACTAAAGTACTTTCTGGGATTACAAATCAAGCAAACTCAAGAAGGTATATTCATCAATCAATCCAAGTATTGCAAGGAATTGATCAAAAGATTTGGGATGGATAGTGCAAAACACATGTCCACACCTATGAGCACTAGTTGTTACTTAGATAAAGATGAATCGGGTCAGTCTATAGACATAAAACAATATCGAGGTATGATCGGATCTCTTCTTTATTTATCTGCTAGTAGACCTGATATTATGTTTAGTGTATGCATGTGTGCTAGGTTTCAATCCAACCCCAAACAATCACATTTAAGTGCAGTAAAGAGAATCATGAGATATCTATTAGGGACAATCAATTTAGGATTATGGTATCCTAAGAATTCAACATGTAACTTAATAGGATATTCTGATTCTGATTTTGCCGGATCTAAAACTGATAGAAAAAGTACAAGTGAAACTTGTCAATTCATTGGATCGGCTCTTGTTTCATGGCATAGTAAGAAACAAAATAGTGTTGCTTTATCTACCGCTGAAGCGGAGTATATCTCTGCCGGTAGTTGTTGTGCACAGATTTTATGGATGAAGCAACAATTATCTGACTATGACATCATTCTTGATCGCATACCTATTAAGTGTGATAATACTAGTGCCATAAATCTATCCAAAAACCCAGTTCAACACTCTAGAACTAAACATATAGAGATTAGACACCACTTTCTTAGAGATCATGTCCTAAAGGGAGATTGTGTATTAGAATTTGTTGATACTAAGAATCAACTTGCTGATATTTTCACTAAACCTCTCCCCAAGGAAGTGTTCTTCTCTATTAGAAGAGAATTAGGTCTCTTAGATGTAAGAGATTTAGAAAAATAGAGATTGATTGGTTGATTGATTGGTTGATTTACTCTTACTTATTGATTGTAGATTATTTTGTTTGTTTGATCTTGTTTGAATTCTTGTTTTTATGATAGAATTTATGATTTCTTGTGTATATAATAATTGAATGATTGAATTTAGTGTATTAGTAGTGAAAATTAATCATATAGGATGTATTTGAGCATAAACATAGATATTCTCTTAAGAAACTAGCCTAGGATAGACTCTGGTAATCGATTACCATCCAGTGTAATCGATTACACATGAACAGGCAGCCTGTAATCGATTACAACATCCTGTAATCGATTACCAGTAGGCTTATTGGTCCTGTAATCGATTACCAATACCTGTAATCGATTACAATACGTCATCTTCTATAAATACTCATGAAATCGGAGCTGCTGCGCAGCCAAAGCCTCCTCCACGTTTTCCTCCATACCTAAAACTTCAAATCTTCGATTCTCACTCAATTCTTCACCAAATCACGTCCAGTAAAGCCCAATCTTCCTCTTTTTCACTCCTCTTTCACTTCCACCAATCAAAATCCACAAAAACTTCATCAAATGGCAGAGCCATCAAAGAAGAGAAAGGGATCATCCTCCACCGCTGCTGCTGCTGCCCATCGCCGCCACGGCCCATCCGGAGCACCCACAGCACCTTTTCCTCCTTCTTTGTCATCTCCAAGATCATCAACATTGTTTTCATCCGATGATCAACGTCTACAGTACCTTTCTCAGTTTTCTTCTAGAATAATCTTAGACCCTAAGTACCTAGACGTAGAATTCTTTAATGATGAAACGTTTGATTGCTATCAAGTGTTTCAAAATTCTGGTCTTGTTGAATTCATGTCATTAAAATTGCCATATTATCCTGAACTTGTAAAAGTCTTCTACTGCAATTTAAAAATTCAGGATGGTATTATTATGTCTGAGGTGCATGGTATTTCTATGGTCATTGATCAATCACTATTCTTTTCTTTGACTCATTTACCCAGTCAAGGTGCACCTTTTGAGGGCACCATTGTTGATGACTGGAAATTTGATTATTCGAGTCATGATGCTCGCCGTATGGTCTGCAATGATCAGGCTGAAATGACCGGTAGATTGCTGACCGGGTCATTAACATTTGATAATCGCATCATGCATTATATCATTGTTAGGATTTTGCTTCCTCGGTCTTCAAATTTAGCACAGGCCTCTGAAGAGGATTTGATTCTTATGTGGGCTTTTCTTACCGGTCGTCAGATCGACTGGGCCCATTTGGTTCGGTACCGAATGCATAAGGCATTACGGGCCAATGCACCTCTTCCTTATCCACATTTGATTACTCTATTTTTGCGTCACTTTCAAATTCCACTTGATGATGAACCCTTTGTTCAAGTCAAGCATTCCTTTGCAATTGGTGCTGGTGCTGTGACCTCCTTTGGGTACCGTAAAGATCGGAATGGTCAATGGCTGAAGAAGGATGCACTCCCTCCTCAAGATGAACGTACTCCTTCACCTCCTCCTCAATGTGAAGATTCCGCACTCATGAATGAAGTCCTCTCCGAATTACGGGGTCTTCGTTCTTATGTTGGTGACCGCTTCGACTCGTTAGATACACGCTTTGCTGGTATGGACATTCGCCTCACACAACTTGAAGAGGATGTCGGATACATTCGTCAAAGTTTCGATCTTCCACCACCACCTCCGTCTACTTAGTTTTTAGTTTTTAATAAGCCGTGTATTTTGGATGTTTAAGTTTCTTAGAGTTTAAATTATTATGTTAAGTACTTTGCTTATTTATCTTGTGGTATTTAAATTTCAGCCTTGTTTTTTTTTCTGCTTTGACATTATGTGGTTGTTGACATTTTGAGTTATTTGGATTCTGGTTTGATTATTTTTTGTTTGTGAGTTTGGATGGTTATGTTTTATACTCTGATATTTATATCTTTCTACTCCATTATTATATCTGTGTTGATTCCCGAGTTCTTTGGCTTTTTGATGTTGCCAAAGGGGGAGAAAAGGTTGTAGAAAAAGCTTAAGAAAAAGCTTAACAAACTTAGAAATCAAGTGGTCATAAATTCCGAAATATAGGGGGAGTAAACGCACATTTTATCTATATACAATTGTTTGTTTCTTGCTTGAATCTTGATTTCAGGTACTGTATTGTCATCATCAAAAAGGGGGAGATTGTAGATGCAAATGCCTTTGGTGTTTTGATGATGATCATGATGATATGATGCAATTGATGCAAATGGGCTTTTCAACATTAAATTCAAGACAATGCTTCAAGATTACAAGTCACAACATCAAGATGATCACTAGTAAATTAGGAAGGAAATTCTTAATTGAATTAGCAAAAGGTTTGGCCAAGCAATTTTAATTAAAAAGTGTTTTTCAAAGGTTTTACTCTCTGGTAATCAATTACCAGAGGATGTAATTGATTACCAGTGACCAAATATATTTTATAACAGCTACTAAAATTTGAATTCGAAATTTTAGACTGTGTAATCGATTACACAATTTTGGTAATCGATTACCAGCAGTTAGTAAACGTTTTCATTCAAATTTTAAAAGCTGTAATCGATTACACAATTACTGTAATCGATTACCAGACAAGATTTTCAGAAAAATAATTCTAAGAGTCACAACTTTTCAAAGGCTTTATTCATGACCACCGATGGTCTATATATATGTGACTTAAACACGAATTTGCTCAGAGTTTTTCAGAACAACAAGTGTTTATCCTCTCAAAGAGCAAAATCATTTTATCCTCTTAAGAATTCCTTGGCCAATTCAAATGCAATTCATTAAGGAATTATTTGAGTGCTCAATCTGTAAAATCCATCTCTTTCTAGAGAGATTCATTCTTCTTCTTCTTCTCATTTTCTAAGGGATTAAGAGACTGTTAGTCTCTTGTTGTAAAGGAATTCTAAACACAAAGGAAGGATTGTCCTTGTGTGTTTAGAACTTGTAAAAGGAATTTACAAGATAGTGGAACTCTCAAGCGGGTTGCTTGGGGACTGGACGTAGGCACAAGGGTGTGGCCGAACCAGTATAAATCTGAGTTTGCACTTTCTCTTCCCTTAATCTCCTTTATTTATTATTGCTTTACATTCATATTCAAATTGTTTTATTTGAATCAATATTTAAGAAGATTGTCATTAAGGGAATTCATAACTTGAATAAAAGTGAAATAGAATTTTTAATTGGGGAAGTAGTTTGGAATATCTTAATTCAACCCCCCCTTCTTAAGATATCTGAGGCCACTTGTCTAACAGAGTGTGTGCGTTAAAATGTTTTCTAGGTTGGACTTAATCAGGAGGGAGGCCTTCATGTACTCTCCGGAGTCTAGGTCTTGGGGATAAATATACTCGGTTTGAGTGTTCCTCTAAGCCTATGTTAATCCCATATGGTTGGAGCATTATTGCAAAAATGTGTGACCATAACTGGTATGCCTATTATTTCACTTAGTAAGGAGTGACCTGACTTACCCATTGTGTGACAAGTCTTATCATGTACTCCTAAGTGTCCGACGAGGTTTTTCACTGAAAATGGTACCATATTGCATGTAGACTTGAGTCTAATATATCAGTTGCATAATGCTTGTGTTTGGTTTTTCATTGAGTTGCAAATTGAGACTTGGTGTTGTTTCTGAAGTGTGTGGTCTTGAATGAGTGTGAACGTTTGTGTATGATTTTTGTAAAGTGATGATGATGCATGTATTGAGTTGAATGCTCTTAGTTCTTAATTCATAGGAATGTGATAACTCATTCACGGTGTGTATTTTTGTTTGGCGTTTTATATGGATATTTATTGTACTTTATTCGAACCCAGGGACGATTGGACTTAGTTTTTCAAGTAAATACTTACTACTAGAGGTGTGTATTCTTGAATAAAGTTAAATTTCCTTTCCAAAACAACTTTATGTTACTGTGTTATCTTTTTTTATAATCAGTGCAATTGACTTAGGAAAAATGTTCTCTAGTAAGATGATCATCGCTAATGGCGGGTAGTAAAGTTGAGCAAAAATGTGACAGCGGGTAGTAAAATAAAGATGTGACTTATTTTACCGGTAGTAAAATTTATTCAAGCCATTTTATTTAGTTTGTTGCTAAATTTCATGTTTTGTTGCTCTATCTTTTCAAACCACAAGTTTAGCCTCACTATTTTTTAATTCAGTCATCCATCTCCCACTTAAAAAAAAATCATGATTTTAGCTTCCTGATTTTTTAATTGAGAAATTTCGTCTTTCACTTTTAAAAAATTCATAACTTTAATTCTTATGACCAAATTCAATCGCTGAATGACACACGAACTAAATAATTACAAAAAATCTACAACATGTGTCAACAAAATGTACATAGTTAACTTTAGATATTGGTTATGTGAATTAAAATCGCAGATTGTTTAAAAGTGAAACGAAATGTCTCATTTTAAAAATTAGAGGACTAAAATCATGATAAAGAGATACAAATTACATTTTAGCCTACATTTTATGTTTCCAACATAATATTTTCCATAAAAAATAAGATTCTACTGCAAGAGAAAATTATGAGGATTTAAAGGAGATGAGAACACAAAGTATGAGCCAGGAAAAGATAATGCAGCCAAAATCAAAGCAAACACACAATTAGCAATAGCCAATAGAACCATCCCGCAAAGTAAGGAACAACCCAAAATATCCACACAATCTGTCATGTGCATACCATAAATGGTAAGATTCTGAAAACACTTACATAATTTAACATAAACTCATATAAGCAAACGTACGGTACCTTAATTTCCATATGGCAAAACCAAGCTTTGAATATAATCATGGGAGGACATTGGCACTTGGTTGTTGAAATCTTGAGTATAGACTATTCTATTATCTTTCTTATTATAGAGAATAAATTTTGAAGATATATAATTTGCCAGCAACAGGACATCACCATTTTCAGAGATGCACAGAGGCTTCAGTATTACACAGGGCAGAGGGGCTTGAAGAAGCTCAAGAGTTACATTCAACAATTGAGTCCAAGAATTTTCAACTCCAAATTCCCTCATTAGCCAAACAACAAAATGGGTTCTCTGGTGAACATGAGAAAGACACAAGCAGCCCTTCAATACCCCAAGTTCAGGGCCACGGGGAACTTGAGAAAGACCATTCGGCATCAGCAAATATTTGAATGTCTCCTTGTTTAGATCATATGAAAAAATTACTAATTGATCGACGGTGACAGTTTCCCATTCATAATCAAAACCCAACTTGCGAATTGCGAACCAGTTAACAGTACCACTCACAGGTTGTCCACATTTTTCTCCCAAAATGGGGAATGCCGGACAAGTTAAAACCTTTCTCCAATGAGTGTCACCTAAGCGGTGAACTCTCAGCTCCCAATTTTGTGACTTAATATTTGAAAGGACTAACACCACCTTGTAAGTGTCACTCCGATCATCATAACCAAACCCACACTTCACTTGATACCACCAAAGTTTATAATTGCATGAGCGAAGACATAAGTGTGGTGAATCTTCAGACATGATCCTTGTGGCCAGGTTACAAAACCAGACCCGGTATTCACTGAATTCACCTCTAGCAACCAAATTAATCAACCAAACCAACCCATTGTAGGAACCTATGAATAAGTATCTGTTGTCTAGCTGGTGGCAACCATTGTCAACAGTGGATGATGGGTTCTCAAGTAAACTACATATAGAGCATGGGGCGATGCCTGGGAGATCCCTCATATCTTCAAACACAGTATTAATTTGACACCTTAATAGGACGTGGGTGTTTCTAGATGACCTTTGAAGGTTTAATTTGACAAAGTGTGCTTGGAAGATGAGGGAATTCCAAGTCCTAGAAACGCACCTGAAACGCATAAGAGATTTGACCGGAAGCCATGACAAAATTTCTTCTATGAGGTCCTGAGGGAGCTGGGCCATTGCCATCTTAGTTGGGTCACCCAATGTTGTTATTTCAAAACCCTAGCCAGCAAGAAGAACAATACACATACTTTTCAACAAGGACAGGTGAGGATTTTGGACAAGCATGGATAACAAAAAAATTAAACCCAAACCTAGAACACTAGAATGCAAAAAGGAAAATTAACAATAAGAAGCAAAAAAACATAAATGAACTCACGGGATCAAGATTGACGGAATGAAACCTGATGTTAGTAATGGTCTGATTTCGAGAGTTTGGAGTTCAATGAAGGTTAGACTTTTCTCAAACAAAAATTCTAAGGAAAAAGCACTTTGATCGCTATATCTAGAGAAGCCAAACACTGTTTTGACGATGTCGATGTCAATGACGGGAAGGAAATCTGGTTCAGAGAGATTTGGGTTTTGGGAAAGAAAAAGAATAATAGAGGAGCGTAGTATTTTAATTACTAACATTAGCATTCATTTGACTGCACTAAGCATTCTAACGTTAGCATTGTCGTGGCAAAGGCTACGGTGGGAAACCATAACAAGTCTCCCATCGTGGAAAATTTAATATGAACCCTAGATTTTCTCAATTTTAAATTGATGGTTCAAAATTTTTTACTTTTTTTCTAATTTATTTCATTCCTTTCTCAATATACCATTCCTTCTTTTTTCTCCTCTAAAGAAGCAACAAGAAGAGCTGGCAATGAATCCAAAAACAAAATTGATCAAACCTCTAAAAAATATGGTCTAATCAAAATTACTTGCAAGCTAAAATAAACAAAAAAATCATCAGATTTCAAACTCCAAAATGCAAATAGAACAAAAAAATTTGATTAATGAAACAAAATCATTATTGAATCGAGAACTAATACAATTTGTGAAATAGGGGGGAAATGAAAAAGAAAGAAGGTAAAAATGAAGAAAAAATCCTTGGCGTTCATTTAAAAGCGACTGTATCTAAAGGTGAAAAATTGGTTTCCAACAATGGTAGACTTGCCATGGTCTCTTATCATTGCCTTCACCTTTACATTACTAGCATTAGCATTCACTGCAAGGACAGGAAACAAATTACAACTATATTCTTTCAAACAAGAAGTACATACAATGAAATTCATATATTACCTCTGATGTTGGTGGAACTTATCATTGGAAAGAAACATCGGTAGGTGCGTTGACTATAATAAATTGAATTTCAGCCACATTATCTACAATCGGCCGTCAAGGTAACTTACATGAAAAAGAATATAATGAAGTTAAATAAAGGATTTAATAGAAGAATTTTGAAAATTTTAGGGACCAAATACAATGAATTTAGTTTTGAAGGACTAAATCCAATAGACAAAAGACAATGTTTGGAGGACTGAAATCATATTTAACCTTGTAATTATTAAGATTAAAATTAATAAACCTTTGAGATTAAAATATTAAAAATTCAAATTAAATTTTAATATATCATCAAATCTAAAAAAAAATTAACAAAAACATAAACAAATCTATAAAGGTCTTAATTATCATTTCCTAAAATATCTCAATTAACCCATTACCATCATGAATGTCATTGTCACCACCATAACCACTGTTGTAGTCACCACTATAATAATCGCCCCCATCATTTCAATCATCAATCGTCACCACCACCATTGTCTACCGCCATCACCTTCGTCACCGTTGCTGCCACCACCACGACTACCAATGCAACCCCACCATGTTGTCGTTGCCACCACCATTGTCATCAATTGTCACTACCATTGCTGCCATGATCGTTGTCGTCGTCACTACCGCCATCATCGATGATGACGATGATCATGGCGGTGGAGGTGGTCAATATAGCAACGATCATACCAGCAAAGGTGGTGACAATCATGGTGATGGTGATGGTGATGGGTTAACGCTAATTTAAATATTTTAGGACATGATTTGTTTGACGAATGGTTTAGAGATTTAATGGTTGTATTATTTTTAATTTTGATTTTTAAATTTTTTAATCTCAACCACCTATATATATATATATATATATATATATATATATATATATATATATATATATATATATATATATATATATATAATAATTAACTTGGTTTAGTGGTTCTACTTGTTACAAATAGCTATAGGGACCAGGGTTAGAATCAACCCTTGCAAGAAGTAAGGAAAGGGAGATAAGTCATGCAGTTAACCTAGTCTGACCATATGTGTCCCAATTTGGCCCGATCAATCAATGGTAAAACCAGTAACCTAGTTCGGTTGAAGTAGTAAGCTAATTTAGTGAACCTAATTAAACCGATATTAATTATTTTAAAAAATGAAAAATTTAATGAAAATACAAAAAGAAAATATGATGCACTCAAAAGTTCAATAAAAAATCTAAAATTTGTTTAGTGGTTTAAATTACAACCAAATTATCATAATTAATTACTAAACTTATGACAATTAATATATTTTTTATATCTTATGTTACTTATACTGATTTGTGTGGTTCAACTACTAATTCATTATGTCGACTAGTGACCCATAAATCCAGGACCTCAACCCTATCAACGATTGATCTGTTTTTAAAACTTGGTTTGTACACTAATGTTGTATTTGGACTTTGGATGGAGAATTTTAACATTCAAAGCAATTAAAATGCATGATATTTGAATTACTTACAATTGAATTTCTTTCATTTTTAAATATTTTGTTCCAACAAAGTAATTTAAATTTCCTGTATTTCCATTTCCTTGTTTAAATAGAGTAGTTCAATTTCCATCAAACGAAAATTTTCACTTTCAAATATTTATTTAATTAAATGTTAAAATCTAATTTTAACTTCACCAAAAATAAAAACAACGACAAAATGTCCACTATGAGGTCTTGAGGGAGTTGGGTCATTGCCATCTTAGTTAGCTCACTCAATGTTGTTATTGCCACACCTCATTTTTTGTAAAATTAATCAAAAGGGTTTTTTTTAATTACAATTGTGTTTTTATTTAAATTAGAGGTTCGAATGAATAATAAATGAGTTTTTAGAATAGTGAGTTTCAGAAAATAAGAGAGGGGTTTATTTATCTATTTATTATTTATTTAATAGAGAGAAAAGAGTGTTTTTACAATTAATAAAATAAACAAGAAAAATAGGAATAAGAATTAAGTCATTAGATTTCTCACTATATAAAGATGCTTTTATCCCTGAGAGCAGTTTTGCTAAACATTTTCTACGTTCTCTGCTTATTTTCTCTTATGCTTCAAACAAAATCCTAACAAAGCAACCAGAGGGGGAATCCTAGAGGGCACTGAAAACACCACCATTGCTAATGGAATACACTTGAATGACTACCTTGAGGTAAGGGATGAGTTACTCAAACTTGGAGATTACAATGAACATGTGTAGGGATCCCTAGAGGATCAATTTTCGGTTGTTTTATGAAATTCAATCATGTTCTTATGCTTTTAATCGCGAATTAACTATGTTTGACAGACCAATTAATGTCCCAATGCAAAATTATTGTGAAATTGATGTGTTCTTGTGTTGAGTTTGAACACTAGAAATTAGGATTTTTATCTAATTAGCGTGAATTGATGAAATTAAATAAGGAGGGACTTACGCTAAGAGGGGGTGAGACATTCTTTTTCTTGCATGATAATTTCTGTTTTTCATTGTTAATTTAGACGTTTGATTGTTAGTTTGTGTTGGTCCCGTTTTGATGGTATTTAGGGATTTAAACAAATTGTTTTAACTACACATTTTAATTACTGTGACAATCCGTGCTTCTAAGAATTTCACAAAGTGCAATGACGTTGAGTTATGAAATTTTGAGTCTAATATATATATATATATATATATATATATATATATATATATATATATATATATATATATATATATATAACGAATTGAATTTGGTGTTGTAGACATTATACAATTGTGTTCCCTTTGACTTATGAACTCCTTGTGCCTTGCCTTTCATCCCATTGGCTTTTACTTATGTAGTTGATTTGTTACCAAACTCTATATCTTGACCCCTTCACGTTAATCATATAGATAGATAAAGGAATATAACCATTGCTTTAATTATATAATAGGAAATCAAAATTCCACAAGTTTTGTTTTTTTAAGTATCTAGCTTGTTTAGTTTATTGAATGTTCTTGTCATAGAGAATAGTTAGTTTCAAAACTTTAATCATTGTGAGGGAAGACGAGTTAAAATTATTTTGAGAATAATCGAGGAGTCGTGTGTTTTGTATAGTTCATAGATAGAGTCTACGTTTTAAAATATTTTTTCGGTTGGACTTAAATCAGGAGGAAGGCACTTATGTACTTTTTAGACTCTAGGCCTTGGGGATAAATAAACTCTGTTTGAGTGTTCCTCTAAGCCTATGTTAATCCCATATGATTGGAACATTCTTGCAAAAAAGTATGATCTTAACTGGTCTGTCTATGATTTCCTTTAGTAAAGACACATATATGTAGGCCCTGTTTTGTCTCTTCAAAACAACTTGAAGAAATGTGTCTTTTCAAAAATACTTTCTGAAACTTCTCTATTGGTAATCAATTACACAATTATATTTTTGAAGAGTCTCATGTCTTTTCAAAGCTTTTCTGAAATCTCTTTGCTGGTAACCGATTATAGAATCTTGGTAATCAATTACACAGTTTAAAACTCAAACTAAAAATTTCAAACATTCAAAAAGTCATGTGCATTCTGTCTCTGGTAATCGACTATAGAAGATTACCAATTCAAAAATATTTTATTTCGAACTGATCAATCTTTCATAAAAATATTTTAAAACAAACTTTGAGGCCAAAAACTTATAGCAATCAATATGAGATTCTTTTAAAAATTTTACTAAGGCCTTATCTTTTATTGATCTTGTTTGTTTGACCTTGAATCAATCTGAGCTCATCAAGTGAATACTTTGACATCATCAAAACTTGTATATATACTTTCACATTCTCCCCCTTTTTGATGATGACAATCATATGTAGGGGAGGAGTAAAAAAAGAGTATCCATTAATTTGTGTCGTTCACTCCCCCTTAATTTTCAGTGATTGCTTATTTGAAAAAGTTAAAGATTGGATATATAAAAAATATGTTCAGAATATATTTCCAAATAATTCCAACAAAAAATCCCCTTACCTCTTATCCATCTCTCCCCCTTTAGCACCATCAAAAACAGAGTATAAGCAGAACAATACCATACTAAATAATACCGTCCATAACAAATACTATGGTAGTACCATACCATTCAGAGAATCGTTCAAACAGAATAATAGTAATTTGAAGGCAATGTAACATAAATTGAAAAGTACCAAGGTCTAAACAAATAACCAAAGCCAAGAAGTCTGAAATGCTAAGGAACATAGTAACCTAATTAAAGAGAAACAAGTCATAGAGTTCTACAGTTTATGATAATTAATGAAAATCTAAGGACCAGCTGGAGGATCAAAGCAACGACGAATAAAGCTCATGTCATCCTCATATTGCATGATTCGTCAATCCATTGAATCAAACCTTTCTCCGCAAAGGCATGAAGATCCCGAAGCTCACTAAGGATATCATTCAGTAATGAAGAGGATGGATCTCTTGGTGGTGGAGATGGAATGCATTCATCCGGAGCATTAGTTGGGAGATCCTGTTTACGAACCCATTGACCGTCTAGATCTTTCCTATACCCAAAGGATTCAACTGCAGTGGCTCCAATGGCAAATGAACATTTAACCTTGACAAAAGGTTCATTAGTAAGAGGAATGCCGAAGTGCTGTAGAATCAGAGTAACTAGGTGGGGATAAGGGAGAGGTGCATTTACCCGTAATGCCTTATGCATATGGTAGCGAACAAGATGAGCCCAATCAATTTGGTGGCCAATTTGTAGGGCCTATAACATAATTAAATCTTTCTCAAAGGCTTGAGCAAGGTTTGTGGAATGAGGAAGCAACACTCGACATAGTATTTAATGCATGATACAACATTCAAAGGTAAAGAAACCAGCAAGTAAACGACTAGTCATATAAGCATTTTCAACACAGACCATTTTTCGGGTATCATGACTGGAATAAATGGGTTTCCAATCATCAATTAAGGCTCCTTCAAAAGGGACACCCTGACTACTCAATTTTGTGAGAGAATAAAACAAAGATCGGTCAACAACAATGGGTATTTTGTGGACTTTAGAAAATATGACTCCATCACGAATTTCCAAGTTATTATAAAAGACACAAACTAATTTTGAATAATAATGAAATTTCAGAGTCATAAAATCCACTAATTCAGAGTTTTGAAAAACTTGATACCAGTCAAAGGTTTCTCCCTCAACGATATCAAAATCAAGGAATATAGGATCAAGAAGGACACGATTGGAAAAGAAAGAGTAATACCTCTAACGTTGCTCATTGGAAGAAAATAGAGTAAGAGAGTGTGGTGAGGAAAGGGATGGATTAGGTGGTGCTGGAGAGTCATCGGAAGCATTGTGGCGGCGTTGGCCTGCAGTGGTAGTGGAGGAGGATGAACCCTTTCTCTTCTTTGATGATTCTTCCATTTGAGGAATTTTCTAGAAATTTTGATCAGTTGGGTTTGTAAAGGATTGAAAAAGAGGAATTTTGCACTTTGTTTGATGGGATTTGGTGAAGAAATGAAGAAGTTATGAGGATTAGAAGACTAGACAAGGTTTTGAGCCGTTGGAGAGAGAGAGAGAGAAGATGAGGTTTTGTGCTTAGAGAGAGAGAAAAAAAAAATCTGTATTTATAGTCAGGGATGACTGGTAATGAATTATAGCTCTTTGAAATCGATTACAATCATGCTGAGTAACTGCTTCACTGCTTCTGGTAATCAATTACACCACCTTTGTTCTATGGTAATCGATTACAGGTGTTGATAATCGATTACATATCCTAAAACTTTTAAATATGCAAGAGAACAAAGATCATAGGCAATTAAATTGATTAGGAGTCTAAGTCAGATTGGTCAATAAGTCCTAATTCTCTTCTAATAGTAAAGAAGCTTTCTTTTGGCAAAGGTTTCATAAAGATATCAACCAATCGATTTTTTGTGTCAACAAACTCTAATACATAATCCCCTTTTGAACATGATCTCTAAGGAAGTGATGCCTTATTTCAATATGTTTTGTTCTAGAGTGCAGAATGGGATTTTTGGATAGGTTGATTACACGCGTATTTTCACAACGGATAGCAATATGATCAAGCATTAAGCCATAATTAGAGAGTTGTTGTCTCACCCAAAGGATTTGTGCACCACAACTTCTAGTAGAAATATATTTCACTTTTGCAGTGGATAAGACAACATTATTTTGCTTTTTGTTATGCCATGTTACTAGTGCAGAACCAATAGAGTGGCAAGTCCCACTAGTATTCTACTAAGTTGTAAGAAGAATTCCTAGGATACCACAAGCCTAGATTTATAGTGCCTAATAAATATCTCATTATTCTTTTGACGGCACTAAGGTGAGATTCTTTGGTATTGGCTTGATATCTAGCACACATGAAAACATTGAACAGAATATCTGATCTACTTGCTAATAAATAGAGAAGAGATCCGATCATACCTCTATATTTCTTGATATCTACTGATTGACCGGCTTTATCTTTATCCAAGTAGCAAGCAGTGCTCATTGGGGTGGCCATTGGTTTAGCATTTTCCATCCCAAACCTGCTAAGCAATTCTTTGTAATATTTTGCTTGACTAATAAATATTCCATATTTGGTTTGTTTTATTTGTAGTCCAAGAAAGAAATTCAACTCACCCATCATAGACATTTCAAATTCACTTTGCATATCTTTAGAGAATTCTTTGCACAATGAATCATTAGTAGCACCAAAGATTATATCATCGAAATAAATTTGAACTAAGAGAATATCATGCATTTTTCTTTTAATGAAAAGTATGATATCAACCATTTCTCTAGTGAGTCCTTTTCTAAAATAAATTTGATCAATCGTTCATACCAAGCCCTAGGGGCTTGTTTTAAACCATATAGAGCCTTTTTCAATTTAAAAATATGATTGGGCAAATCTGAATTTTCAAATCCAGTAGGTTGATCAACATACACTTCTTCTCTAATAAATCCATTTAAAAATGCACTTTTAACATCCATTTGATAAAGTTTGATACCCATTATTGATGCAAAGGCAAGTAACATTCTAACGGCTTCCAATCTAGCTATTGGAGCATAAGTTTCTTCATAATCTATTCTTTCTTCTTGGTTATATCCTTTAGCCACTAATCTAGCCTTATTTCTAATGATTATTCCATGTTCATCCAATTTCTTTCAAATTGATTTAATTCTTCTTCCATAGAAAAAAATCCAATGTTCATCAATTATGGCTTCATTGATGTTTTCAGGTTCAATTAAAGAGACAAAAATCATTCTATTGCATGCATCTTTAAGAGAGTGTCGAGTTGTTACCCCTTTTGAGATGTCACCTATGATATTATCAAGAGGATGATACCTTGAAGTTCTCCACTCCCTTGGAAGATCCACGTTTATTTGATTTTATTTGGATTGAGAATCTTTGCTATTTCCTTCTTCTTTGTTTTTGTGGACTTCTTCATGAAATTGATTATTTTGTTTTTTCATTCCAAACCCAACCTTTATGCATAGTAAAATACTAAATGTAAACCTCTTTTCTAGTGGGATAAGGGTGGTAATATGAGTTGAATTTGTTAGGTCAACCCATTTAATATATCAAAAAATAACAAAATGTATTAGGTTATTAAATTCATCAACCTGCCCTACGTAAATTGTTAACTCAGGGGGTTGGAGGCTTGACAACTAACCTTTGTAACCTGTTATGCCTAACCCACTCTATTATTTGGAAGTTTACTTTATCAACCAACAAACTCATCATTTCATAGCATGTCATTCTATCTATTAGTTGGTCAACCCGCCCAGTTATCAAAGGGCTGTATTTCTCTACACACTTTTGTTGGCAGGTCAACTTGTCGACATGATTGACCCACGTTGTCATTCCTATCATGAAAGATTTACCTCTTTGTTAGACTCAACCCTTGTTAGTAATTTTTATCTTTTTAAAGTATTAGGAAATATTAATAGAGAAATATTCTATAAAGATATATTGATGAGTAATTAAAGTTATGAAATAATGCTATAAAACATATTCTTATTGATTCTCGTATATATTAGATATAAAAAATGTTTGATTATTTGTCAAATTTTTACTTTTTTACTTTTTTAATTACTTTAATTTTGTTTTTTTTCAAGTATTCTACTTTGAAGGAGCAATCCTTTTATAAGCTTAGTGAAACACTAAATATACACCTCTCTTCTAATGGAAATTCAAACATCAATTTACCACATCATGTAATAGGGTGGTAAAACAGGTTGAATTCATCAAACCAACCCACATAATCCGCCAGAAAATGGCAGAGTATATTACGTGATTGAATTCATCATCCCACCTTGTATAAGTTGTCAACTTAAGGAGTTGGAGGCTAAAGAGCTAACTTGCTCAGTGTTATCAAGACTATACCGATCATGATTCGGTCAGGGCACCAGGTTAATGGGTCAGTGGTTGAATTGAACGTGGGTCGCTAGCCGAACTGGTATATATTAAATATTTAAATTTTATACTAAATATATCATATATAAATTAGTTTTTTCGTATCTATATCATAAAATTTTGTTTGTACCAAGAGCGGTTGGCACAATTGGTAGCGACTTAGGTCCCTTAACTGAGTGGTCCAAGATTTAAATCCGGGTTTGATCAAAATTACTTGAAAGCTAAAATAAAAATAAAAATCATCATATTTCAAACTCCAAAATGCCAATAAAACAAAAAAATTGAATAATTAAACAAAATCATTGACAAATCGAGAACTAATACAATTTGTGAAATAGGGGGAAAAAGAAAAAGAAAGACGATAAAAATGAAGAAAAAATCTTTGGCGTTCATTTAAAAGCTACTGTATCTAAAGGTGAAAAATTGGTTTCCTACAATGGGAGACTTGCCATGGTCTCCCATCATTGCATTAATCTTTACATTTCTAGCATTAATTAGCATTCACGGCAAGGATAGGAAAAAAAATTACAACTATATTATTTCAAACAAGAAGTATATACGATGAAATTCATATGTTACCTCTGATGTTGGTGGAACTTATCATTGGAAAGAAACATCGGTAGGTGCATTGACTATAATAAATTGAATTTCAGCCACATTGTCTATAACAGGCCATCGAGGTAACTTACATGAAAAAGAAAATAACGAAGTTAAATAAAGGATTTAATAGAAGAATTATGAAAATTTTAGGGACCAAATGCAATGAATTTATTTTTGGAGGACTAAATCCAATAGACAAAAGACAATGTTTGGAGGACTAAAATCATATTTAATCTTATAAATTATTAAAATTAATCCCCTTGATTATGTTTACATAAATATGTGGAAAATTTAATTTAAATGCAGTGCTATAGATACGTTGGAGTGTTCTCCAATTAGATTTAAAATTTTTCCTCGATAATATGTGACGATATTTAATGGTTTTTTGGTTAGGCTAAAATCTAACTCTGTGTTTCCCATTTTGTCCAATCCATAATTTTAATCCCCATTTTATAATAGAGACCAATTTTTTTAAAAAGTCAATAATTTTTTCACAAATATGTATGATATATATATATATATATATATATATATATATATATTACTAGAAATATAGTAAATACTTGGCATTCAATATGTAGTGTTTGGAATTCTATATGGATATTTATTGTATCTTTCTTCGACACTGAGACTATTAGACATATTTTTACAAGTAAATTCTTACTTCTTTTTCCTTTCCAAAACAACGTTTTGTTGCTGTGTTATCTTTTTTTTTTTTTTTAAAGCTTAGTGTGGCTGACTGGCTTAGGGAAAATGTTCTCTAGTCTGATGACTTTAGCGTCGACTAGATTCACCTTTTGGTTATATGGTTCTATTTTTTGTAAAATTTTTTTACTTTTTGTTATCAAACTCAAACCAATTATTGACTCACAGGGTACTAAATCACTAGGTCAAGGGTAGATTAAGTGAATTAATGGTTGACTGACATGACTTCGATTATATTAAAAAATACTAAATAATTCATAACATGTAAGATTTTATACATAAATAATATAGAGTCCATATAATTATAATCATATAATAGTATGTATATAGAGAGAGAGCACGAATTTTGTGAGAATATGGGAACAACTAATAACAACCATCGGATCAATATTAAAAATAATAAACCATTGAGATTAAAATATTAAAAATTTCTAATTAAAATTTAATATATCATCAAATCTCAAAAAAGTTAACAAAACAACAAATAAATATATAAACGTGTCAATTATCATTTGCTAAAATATCACAATTGACCCATCACCATCATGTGTGTGTGTGTGTGTGTGTGTGTGTGGCTTTAAAGTTTTTATTTTATTTTCAAGAGAAATTAATTTGTGGCGGCTTTTAGTCATCAAAACCTATTTAATTCTTTTAAAAATTACCAGCCACAAAATGAAACAAAATAATAATACAATTATTGCCACATCATCATTTAATGACTCAGATAGACAATACGGACTAAAACCTTAATGGAAAAAAAATGTTCAAAAACCTTGATTGGTCAAAATTTTGTTTAGGGACTAAAACCCGAAATTTGAAAAAATTTATGGACTAAAAATTAGTTAACACTAGTTATAAAACTCAAACCTACCCGACCAATTTGACTCTGAATCAGAGGTCTTATATAATTCATAGATAGAGTGTGTGCGTTAAAATGTTTTCTAGGTTGGACTTAATCAGGAGGGAGGCCTTCATGTACTCTCTAGAGTCTAAGCCTTCGGGATAAATATACTCGGTTTGAGTGTTCCTCTAAGCCTATGTTAATCCCATATGGTTGGAGCATTATCGCAAAAATGTGTGAGCATAACTGGTATGCCTATGATTTCACTTAGTAAGGAGTGACCTGACTTACCCATTGTGTGACATGTCTTATCATGTACTCCTAAGTGTCCGACGAGGTTTTTCATTGAAAATGGTACCATATTACATGTAGACTTGAGTCTAATATATCAGTTGCATAATGCTTGTGATAACTCATTCCCGGAGGTAATAGGGTGGTAAAACAGGTTGAATTCATCAAACCAACCCACATAATCCGCCAAAAAATGGCAGAGTATATTACGTGATTGAATTCATCATCCCACCTTGTATAAGTTCTCAACTTAAGGAGTTGGAGGCTAAAGAACTAACTTGCTCAGTGTTATCAAGACTGTACCGATCATGATTCGGTCAGGGCACCAGGTTGATGGGTCAGTGGTTGAACTGGACGTTGGTCGCTAGCCAAACTGGTATATATTAAATATTTAAATTTTATACTAAATATATCATATATAAATTATTTTTTTGGTATCTATATCATAAAATTTTGTTTGTACCAAGAGCGGTTGGCATAATTGGTAGCGGCTTAGATCCCTTAACCAAGTGGTCCAAGATTTAAATCCGAAATTACTTGAAAGCTAAAATAAACAAAAAAATCATCATATTTCAAACTCCAAAATGCCAATAAAACAAAAAAGTTGAATAATTAAACAAAATCATTGACAAATTGAGAACTAATACAATTTGTGAAATAGGGGGAAAATGAAAAAGAAAGACGGTAAAAATGAAGAAAAAATCCTTGGCGTTCATTTAAAAGCTACTGTATCTAAAGGTGTAAAATTGGTTTCCTACAATGGGAGACTTGCCATGGTCTCCCATCATTGCATTAATCTTTACATTACTAGCATTATCATTCACGGCAAGGATAGGAAAAAAAATTACAACTATATTATTTCAAACAAGAAGTACATACGATGAAATTCATATGTTACCTCTGTAACATCCCAATTTTCGTCAACTAGATTAAAAAGGATTATTATTTATAAATAAATAGAGTTTTAAAAAACATGATGAGATTTTATAAATAAATAAATAAAGTGATATAATTATTAATTAAAATAATGATTTGAGAGAAAATAAAAAGAATATTTTATTTATTTGTTTGATAGAGAATAAAATAAAGTTTGTTTTTATAAAATAATAAATAAATAGAGTAAACCTAGCTATAAATAGTGTTAGGTCAGTTTTCACACTGACGGTGCCTCTTCTTTCCCTCATTTTCGTTTTCTCTGTTCTCTTCTTCAAAACCCTTTCTTTTTCCCGCAGCTCACAAAACCTGTCTCAGGAAAACAACGATCTCTAACTCATTTATCGTTGGATCGTCGTGAAATTTAAACAGCATGTTCGCAACCCATTTCCGAGCATTGTCACCGTTGGGAATTTCGATATCCCATCTGAGATATGAGAAATACCCCTCTCATTGTAGCATTGTTTTTCCCGCAGAAATCCAAAACTGTCTCGGTAAAACTACGATCCCGGTTTTTTTAATCGTAGGATTTTCATGAAATTTGGATATGTTGCTCGAAATTTAATTTCGCACATTCTCACCGTTGGGATTTTTGAGATAATATTCGTGGTGGGAGAAAAAGGAATCGCATGATGACAGTACCAGCGGAGGTTTCAATCTTTTCTCCGTTTCTCTGACGTTCAAGAATTCTATCGGAGCAGTCGGAGAGAAAACTTCAGGAATCTCAGGGAACCTCTATAGATGCCGCTATCGTTGTCGGAAGACACGTGAGTCCGCTTAGAGGTAAGGGATGAGTTATTCACAATTGGGAACTAGTGAGAACATGTGTAGGGATCCTTAGAGATATCAATTGGAATGGGTTTTTGGGTGTTTTTGCAATTTCATTTTATCCTTATAATTATTACAGTGAATTATATATGTTTGACAAACCAATTGTTGTGAAATTGATATGCTATTGTGTTGAGCGTGAACCCTATAAATTGAGTACTTTTTCTAATTAATATGAATTGATAAAATAAAGTAAGGAGAAATTTAGAGAGAGATATTGATTTTGTATTTTCTCTTTTTCTTGCTGTTTAGGTTTTTATATATAATTTAAAAAATTAATATCATAATTGAAACTGACCAAAGTGTTCATATAATTATTTAGAATTTGTGCATTGAAAGCTTACTTTGAAATTTTTGATTTAATATGATGTATGCTAGTTTATATATATAGAGGTAGTTATTTATATTAATAATTTATGTAAATAATATTGTAGAGTGTTATAGTATGATTCCAAAAATTATTAAGTGTTGGAGTTTGAGAATATTATGGTTAAATTTTATGAACATGTGTATGTTATACCTTATGAATATCATTGGGAATGTTATGAGATGGTTGATGTGATGTTATGAGAAGTTAAAGTGTGGACATGATATTCGATTGTGAATAAGTGGATGTGTTAACATTTGATGTTACATTAATTATATCGTGAGCTATGAATTATACAATAACCCGACCAGTGTTTATGCGCAATGTTAAAGAGAAAGTGTAGGTTCCTAGTTAGGAACCAGTGTTAAATTGTAGCGCAATTGTGTTAAACATGTTTAAAACATGAGGGTGAGGTTGTGGTATTATATAATTCATGAGCAGTGCTTATAAATGAAATATGTGATGAATTGTGGAATGATATGTTGCCTTGAGATTATAATATTGTTATTGAGATTGAGTAAAAGTGTAAAGTAGAACAGGTGTTGAATTGTGAGATATGTGAAAACATGTGATGGTGGATTGTGACATTATGAGATGTGAAATTGTGAATGAGTTTTGGTTGTGAATAAGTGTGTGATTAACTCTTGATGTGACATTATTTGTGTTGTAAGCTGTGAATTGTACAATAACCCGACCAGTGTTATCTTGAGAAAAGTGTAAATGCGCAGTGTTAAAGAGAAAATGTAGGTTTCCTATTTAGGAACCAGTGTTAAAGAGAAAGTGTAGGTTCCTATTTAGGAACCAGTGTTAAATTGTAGCGCAATATGTTGTACGTGCTTAAGACACGAGTGTGAGGTCGTGGGTATTGTATAATTCACTAACAGTGTCTGTGTGCTAAAATGATTTTAGGGGTTGGACCTGAATCAGGAGGGAGAGGCCCTGACGGACTCTTCGGAGTGTAGGCCTTAGGGGTCACCGGGTTTGAGTGCTCCTTTAAGCCTATGCGGATCCCATATGGTTGGAGCATTCTCGCAAAACATCATGACCCTAACTGGTCTCCCTATGATCTTACTTAGTGAGAGTGACCTGGCAAACCCATTGTGTGGTGTGTCTTGTTATGTACTCCTAAGCGCCCCAGGGTGGTTTTTCAATGACATGGTACCACATTGCATATAGGCTTGAGTCTTAGCATAACTGTCTCATGCGCTTGCTAATTGTTTATTATGAAATTGATGTGTTATTATGTCTTGATCAAAGAATGTGATTTTTGTGTAATGTGATTGATGATTGAAAAGTGTGATTGATGGATGAAAAGTGAACTTTGAATGACAAAGTGGTGGAATTACGTGAATTACGTGTAAGTAAATTTTATTTAGTTTATATGATATGTATATCTAGTTGTCTTGTTTCTCCATTAATTAGGAATGTGATAACTCACTCCCCGTGTGTTGTTTGTGTTTGGATCCTGTGATGATCTTGAACTTTGTGTTCGGGGGAGCAGATGACTAGGTGAATTGATTTAAGGAACCTTGTTTTGAAGGACGTCGAGACACAACACTCTGATAGGATGTGACATTGGGGTATAGGGTTTTATATTAATTGTATGAAGTCTTAGACGGTCTTGCTTAAACCGAGATAACTTTATTATTTATTTGGACAAGTTTGAATATGTTGTAGAAGAAAGTGAATGTGAACCTTTTATCCCTTTGAAAAACTTGTATTTACAAATGTAAAAAAAAAATACTATTAATTAATATTTGCATTTTTATTCCTTTATCAGTATATATGTGAGGGGTAGAGGGTGTCACAACCTCTGATGTTGGTGGAACTTATCATTGGAAACAAACATCGGTAGGAGCATTGACTATAATAAATTGAATTTCAGCCACATTGTCTATAACAGGTCATCGAGGTAACTTACATGAAAAAGAAAATAACGAAGTTAAATAAAGGATTTAATAGAAGAATTATGAAAATTTTAGGGACCAAATGCAATGAATTTATTTTAGGAGGACTAAATCCAATAGACAAAAGACAATGTTTGGAGGACTAAAATCATATTTAATCTTATAAATTATTAAAATTAATTCCCTTGATTATGCTTACATAAATATGTGGAAAATTTAATTTAAATGCAGTGTTATAGATACGTTGGTGTGTTCTCCAATTAGATTTAAAAATTTTCCTCGATAATATGTGACGATATTTAATGGTTTTTGGTTAGGCTTAAATCTAACCATGTGTTTCCCATTTTGTCCAATCCATAATTTTAATCCCCATTTTAAAATAGAGACCAATTTTTTTAAAAATTCAATAATTTTTTCACAAATATGTTTGATATATATACATATATATATATATATGTATATATACATATATATATATATATATATATGTATATATTACTGGAAATATAGTAAATACTTGGCATTCAATATGTAGTGTTTGGGATTCTATATGGATATTTATTGTATCTTTCTTCGACCCTGAGACTATTACACTATTAGAAAATACACTTTCAACGTCGATTATTTAGAAAATACACTTTCAGACTCAAACATATAGTAAGGACAATAAGTACCTGTTGTGATAAAGACTTGACTAGATGTGTCGGACAAGCAAGGAAGGTTTGAAGTGCCTGCCCCACTAAGGAAACCTCATTAGTGGGTACAGGAACTGGAGCATCTGCATCTGTAACCTCCTCCACACTCACCTTTACTTGGCCAGGCAACAAAGGAGTGTTATGAACAACAGTGGATCCCTCATAAACTCTCCCCATGGCAACCAGGTGGGCAGGATCTGCTTCTATGTACAAGCCGCACCTGTCAGAGTCACCCGTCTCAGGATCGTTTCCTAAGGGATCAACATAACTCCCCTTTGTGCTCACTCGAGGACCGAAAGGACCAACCAGAGGCTCAGGAGGCACTGCAAGTCCCTAAGATTGCATCTGCGACTGAAGCTGGCTAAAGGATGCCATGACCTGCCTCGTCACTTTCTCTGTGATGGACTCCTCTAGCTGGTCCCTGATCTGCTGGGTCAGCTGCTGTAATTCGTCAGGAGACAAGGAGGAAGCGCTGCGGGACGTTCGTGGAACCGATCCAAAGTATTGCTTGATGGTGACACCGGCTCTAGCAGCACGGACACGTCCAGGGTACTCTGGACGTCCAATAGCAGCAGTGAGAACATCCTGATGTCCATGGGGGACGAACGATCCCTGTGTGGCCTGCTCCTCAAACGAATCCTACACAGAAAACACATAGTGGTACACAGAATTCTCAAAATATTGAAACATAATTGTAATGGTTAGTTGAAAATGACTTACAATCTTCTCAGCGATTTCCTTTGCGGCCTCAGTCGTCATCTCCCATGTCTTCTTCGTGCGGGCCATCTTTCACTTCACGTGGCGTCTGACCGGGGATGGAGGGTCGATGACGCCATCAACGCTTCTTGACTATGCAGCTTCCTCCAGCTTCTTCTTCGTCTTCTCAGCCAGGAGCTTCTGCTCCAAATAATCATAACCCCCACGAGACAAAACGTGGGGGGTAGTATTCTGCTTCTGATGGCCTGTGCCTTCTTGCGCACATCCTGAAAAAATTAAACAATAATGTTTGAAATGGGTAGAATGAAGTATAACAACATCATGTTTAATATGAAAAACAACTTAAATGGCAAGGAACATACCTCCCAAGAGGGTCTCTAGGAGTCTGGCAAAACTGGGCCCACTTTTCCTTGCTGATACCGTATTTCTCACAGACAGTGTCCTCGACACCGTCCTGATCGGCTGCATGGGCCCATTTCCTCGTGAGGTCTGTTTTAAACTGCCTCCATCTCTCCCCTACGGTATGCAGTAACTTCCTTTTCGTCCTACTGTCAGAAGCCTCTGGGATATCAAATTCCTCCTGACAACATCAAATAAAGTTTATTTGTTACAATAATGTATTTTTTGGCTATTAATTAAACAAAATCAAATAAGAAAACAAAAATACCTGAATATCCTCCCAAATCAGGTCCTTCTGAGCAGTAGGGACCTCCTTCCAGTTCTCGTATGTGACGTCCACCTTATCACGCGCCACAATCCCTAAATATGATCTTAAATTCTTCCTGTGGGGACCGTCGGCCTTCCCAGTAGCAGGATCAACATGCACCACTGGTCTCTCAGCACCAGGTGGTCTAGTGGACAAAGATCGTAGACGTGAGGCTTTGCGTGTCCGCTTCACGGCAGACGGCGAATCCGATGCGTCCGAAGGAGGAGGAGGAAGAGGAGGAGGAGGAGGAGGAGGAGGAGGAGGAATGGAGGCAGGTGGAGAACCCATGATCTTTTATACAATAGCATACAACAACATACAAAATAGGATTAGTCAAAAGAGCATCAGTCATAAGTTTTTTTTGGATTGCAAAAGTATAATATTATTAATAAAACATAACTGGACCAGAGGTACTTAGGAGATCAGATACAAGACACCCAAGGTGCCACCTTCCAAAAACATAAAACCCAACAATTCGTGCTGCATTCTGTGTTGCATTCCGTGCTTCCTCCTTATAATTCTCAGATTTATTGGAGGTCCCACTAGAAGAATCAGCACCAATTCGTGCCTGTTCCTCCTCTACCAGCTCAATATCTTTCGTTTCACCTTTGCTTTTGTAAACTACACTGTAATTTACAAAACAAAAGTTGAAAGGAAAGATATTGAGCTGGTAGACGAGGAAGAAACACAGATTGATTTGATCATTCTAGTGCAACCTCTAATAAATGTGAGGTTTATAAAGAGGAAGCACGGAATGCAGCACAGAAGCATAAACCAAAAAGGGTGGAGAGTGTCAATGCTGATGCAAAAGCCTTTGGTGATCACTGGAAAATTCAGATTGCTTTATGCATTCTGATGCTGAAGCACTAGAACATACGAAGAAAAGAGATAAAGGCCATCAAAGTGTGTCATTGGAGAATGTTGTCTTCAAATAGAATTGTTGGGTTATAATGTTGTCTTCAAACACTTATGTTATAATGTTGTCTTCAAACGCAGAGGATTCGGTGAGGAAGAAGGGCTTCTACAAGTCTTGTCCTCCACCACCTCCGCCACCGCCACCAATAATGTTTCAGAAATCAGTGTTCATGAAGCCAAGGTTCAATGGTTCATCCAACGAAGCACCTTCCTTCAATAAGGAGTTGAAGAGAAGCTTTACAAGTGAGAGAACCACACCAGTGGGTAAGAAAAGTCATGAAAAAAATAAATCCAAGCAAGGCACATTGTTTAGAAATAACAAGTTCATGGGGCATGCAAGTGTGCCTCTTGTGTCACAGCCAGCTGAGAAAGAAAGCCTTCTTGTGGAATCTAACGATGATGACGACGACGATGACACAGAAATCGAGGACCAAGACGTTGAAGGAGGAAGGACCGTTGCTCAGAACAATGACAGGGGAAAGGGTCCACCTGTTATTGGTGGAGAAAGTTCAAAAATAGATGGTGATGAAGGACCAGATGTGGATAAGAAGGCTGATGAGTTCATTGCTAAGAGAATTGAGTCAATAGAGAGGAGTAGAAGGAGTGCAAGAAACTCTTCAAGGTAATAATATTGAAGATGGATACATATCATATCCTTCTATTTACTACATTAGTTAAATGTAATGTAATTAAATTGACGTGGATGTTTCTTTCCACAGCTTAAGGTTGTAATTGGATTGTTGTCCTCTTCCCCTCCCCATAAATATCTATGGTATAGATAGATTTACTGATTTTACCTGTGCTTTGCTATAACTTCAATTTTTTTTGTGTATTTTCAACTTTCTGTTGTGTGTGTGTGGGTGTGTGTGTATGTGTGTGTGTGTGTGTCTGTGGTTATGTATGTGTATGTGTGTGTGGCTATGTGTGTGTGTGTGTGTCGCTGTGTGTGTGTGTGTGGCTGTGGTTATGTATGTGTGTGTGTGTGTCGCTATGTGTGTGTGTGTTTTTGTGTGTGTGTGTCGTTGTGTGTGTGGGTGTGTGCGTGGGTGTGTGTGTGTGGTTATGTATGTGTATGTGTGTGTGGCTGTGTGTGTGTGTGGAGGGGGGGGGGGTCTGTGGGTGAATGTGTGTGTGGGTCTGTGGGTGTGTGTGTGTGTGGGTCTGTGGGTGTGTGTGTGTGTGTGAACAGCACAACCTGCATTTCAAAGATACCTTTAGGGGAGGACTATTCACAGATACTCATTAGATGTTAGATAAGTTAGTAAAACAAATACAGCAATTTATCTACCAAACAATGGTATTGGGCTTGCAAATTCATTATTTGTTATTTACTTTCCAAATTTTTAAATAAATACTACTTTCATGGCATTGCAATTTATGCTGTACAGGACTAACAACTGGTCATCCTATATCAAACAGTTCTAAAAGTATACCAGTAATGCATACAAACAATTTGACAGTAGTTTTCGAATAAAACATATAAATACCTGAGTTCGAGGCTTCGGCACAATTCACTTTCCAACAATGACCGCAAGACCAGTTTTAATTAATTTCGAAACAACAATGACCTCTACCTTCTGAACAATGCCTATCACCACAGGATAATTTCAAAGTCAACAGAAGCACAATAAATCTTATCATAATAATAATAGGAAGAATTTTATAGCTTTATATCAACATAAGTGAACTCAAAAACATCAATGACTGTTCACCAATCAGACCAGCTTTGGACCAGAATCCTATTTTCTAACTACAAGGGATGGGCCTAATAAAATATGAAATGCAATTAGTAGGTAACAAGGCAAGGTGATTTAATAGCAAGCTGAACCTAAGGACCTTAAGAGTATTTATTTTATTTAACTTTATTTGTGATTAGATATAAAAGTTTAGTCTTAAAATATGAATCATTTAGTACTCACTACATAAAAAATTAGATTTCATCAATGCTCCCTCATCACCCAAATCCAAAAATTACTTCAACATCGTTCACAACAATATAATTTTTTCACCAAAAGAAAGCAATATAATTCTTTCTTGTCCATATCATGCCACTTCACCCCAACTACAACCAAATTAACAAGGCAAATGCTTCCATCTTTCTTTCACTGAATAGAGATTACAGTTTTATATTCTACCCATTGATTAAAAAGGCCACTTAAATGAATTACCCTTTGAAAGCCCTTGAGTAACTTAATGTCTGTTCAATTAAATTAACAGAAGCATATGATCAACTCGCACTCCCCACTTATGAAGCTAACGGACCTCAATGAAAAAGCCCCCATCACAGACTGCCATGCAGACGCGAGTCAGTGGTTTAACACCCATGGGGAAATTTCGGGCAATACAGAAAAAGGAATAGAGGGGGAGCACGAAAAAGCATTGCCTCTTGAGGTATCTATGCCTCACAACAACATTTTGAATATCACGAATCCCAGCATGGTCTATGCTGCCTCTGGTCAACACGACTTAAAAGTGGCATCTGAGGAAATGGGCCAGCAGACATGTGGCCCAACTCTTTTTGCCCCAAAGGTTTATGTGAGAAGAAAGTAGGTGTTGAGGAGTAATAGCAAAGCCCAACAGCTTGAGAAATCAATTGTGGACTTCAACCCAACCTCTAAAACTGACCCTTCGCCTTCATTACACGAGGACTCTATAGAGCTGCAATGTGCCCTTTTTAAGGAAATGGGCTTGACTTATGGGGAAGATGATAACAAGGTTAAGGGGCTATTGCTGGATATGGAGAATAAGTATAATATGATGGCAGCAGAGAAGGGAATTAAAATTCAACAATTATGATCTTTGTCTCCTATAACTCTAGAGGTCTGGGGAGGGGAATCAAGTGGGCTTCTGTTAGAAGGCTCATTGTAAAGCACAAAGTGGACCTTGTCTATCTTCAAGAAACCAAAAAGGGAGAAATTTAATAAAAGTATTTGCCAGGCCATTTGGGGGGAAAGGTAGAAGTTTTTTAATGCTTGAAGGGACATGTATTAGTAATAATCAGAGGATGATGATTGTCAATGTCTATGCTCCCTGTGATCTGGTTGGGAAGAAAGCTTTATGGGATGATTTGGCAGGATTTGAAAGCTATACTTCTCTACTTGGTGGGCTGACTTTAGGGTCATCATAATGAAAAGGAAAAACATGCATTCCTAAGTCTAAATTAGCTCTGTCTGGTACTTTATCTATTCTAATATAAATTATCTTTGCTTTCCAAAAAAAAAAAACATGCATTCCAAGCATCATCATAGCTCTCTACTTGGTGGGCTGACTTTAGGGTCATCATAATGAAAAGGAAAAACATGCATTCCTAAGTCTAAATTAGCTCTGTCTGGTACAACAGAGACAGACCATTGAACAATGGATTTTCATCATTAACATACAACAGAGACATACCTTCGATGGCTTCCAAGGGAGTCTTAAAGCCAAGCACAATGGACTTCCAAAATCGAGTCCCACCCTTTCCTGGACTCGATTTTTTCCTAGTTTTCTTTGATCTGCGAAAGTGAGCAAATGTTCAAACGAGGAACGCCTAATGTTAAAACCAAAGGACGTACCTCAAAAGATAAGTGCCAGACACGAACTTCACAAACATGAACTCGACAATGTGGTTGCAGTCATGGAAGCGCAGCCCAGTTTGCGACAAACACCAACTCAGGCAGAAGGAGAAACAACAAGAACGCCCTGGGAGTACCCTTTCCAGGACTCTTTCCTTTCCTAGTTTTCTTCGACCTGCGAAAGTGAGCAAATGTTAAAACGACGAACGCCTAATGTTAAAACGAAAGGACGTACCTCAATCGATAAGTGGTAGAGACGATCTCCACAAACACGATCTCCACAATGTGGTTGCAGTCACGAAAGCGCAAGCCAGTTTGAGACAAAGACGAACTCAGGCAGAAGGGGAAAGAAGAAGAACGATAGGGTTCAAGTGCGCGGGTTGTGCAATTTCAGAATTTTAATATATAATGATAACAACATCGGTTTTTTAAAAATAACCGATGTTAGCATCAACTACGTAACATCGGTTTTCTTAAAACCGATGTTAACATCGACTCGATAACATTGGTTTTTACAAAACCGATGTTAACAACGGCATACTAACATCGGTTTTTCTGAAACCGATGTTAACTACTCCATAGTAACATCGGTTATTAAAATAACCGATGTTAATATCGACTAGTTAACATCGGTTTCGGTAAAACCGATGTTAATTAAGTCTACTTATTTACAAAAATGCCACTGCGCTTTTGTTAACATCGGTGTTGTGAATAACCGATGTTAACCGTCCGATGTTATATCTAAAAATAGTAGTAGTGTTAGAAATATTTTTACAAGTAAATACTTAATTCTAGAGATGTATATTTGTCGATAAAGTTAAATTTTCCTTTCCAAAACAACGTTTTGTTGCTGTGTTATCTTTTTTTTTTTTTGTTTAAGCTTAGTGTGGCTGACTGGCTTAGGGAAATTTTCTCTAGTCTGATGACTTTAGCGTCGACTAGATTCACCTTTTGGTTATATGATTCTATTTTTTGTAAAATTTCTTTACTTTTTGTTATCAAACTCAAACCAATTATTGACTCAGTCAGGGTACTAAATCACTAGGTCAAGGGTAGAGTAAGTGAATTAATGGTTGACTGACATGACTTGGATTATATTAAAAAATACTAAATAATTCATAACATGTAAGATTTTATACATGAATAATATAGAGTCCATATAATTATAATCATATAATTGTATGTATATAGAGAGAGAGCACGACTTTTGTGAGAATATGGGAACAACTAATAACAACCATCAGATCAATATTAAAAATAATAAACCATTGAGATTAAAATATTAAAAATTTCTAATTAAAATTTAAAATATCATCAAATCTCAAAAAAGTTAACAAAACAACAAATAAATATATAAACGTCTCAATTATCATTTCCTAAAATATCACAATTGACCCATCACCATCATGATTGTCGTTGTCAACATCATAACCACCGTTGTAGCCCCATTATAATTATCGAACCCATCATTGCCATCCTCAACCGTCACCACCACCATTGTCAACCGCTATCACCTTTGTCAACGTCGCTACCACCACCATGACTACCATTGCAACCCCACCATGATTGTCATTGCCACCACCTTTGTCATCAGTTGTCACTACCACTGCTGCCATGATCGTTGTCGTCGTCACTACCACAACCGCCAATGACGATGGCGGTCATGGCTGACAATAGCAACGATCATACCGACAAAAGCGGTGACAATCATGGTGATGGTGATAGGTTAACGCTAATTTAGATATTTTAGGACGTGATTTGTTTGATAAATCTTTTAGAGATTTAATGGTCATATTATTTTTAATTTTGATTTTTAAATATTTTAATCTCAACCACCTATGTGTGTGTGCGTGTGTGTGTGTGTGTGTATGTGTGTGGCTTTCAAGTTTTTATTTTATTTTCAAGAGAAATTAATTTGTGGCGGCTTTTAGTCGTCAAAACCTATTTAATTCTTTTAAAAATTACCCGCCACAAAATGAAACAAAATAATAATAAAATATTGCCACATCATCATTTAATGGCTCAGATAGACAATACGGACTAAAACCTTAATGGAAAAAATGTTCAAAAACCTTGACTGGTCAAACTTTTGTTTAAGGACTAAAACCCGAAATACTATGGGAGTACCATACCATTCAGAGAATCGTTCAAACAAAATAATAGTAATTTGAAGGCAACGTCACATAAATTGAAAAGTACCAAGGTCTAAACAAATAACCAAAGCCAAGAAGTCTGAAATGCTACGGAACATAGTAACCTAATTAAAGAGAAACAAGTCATAGAGTTCTAAAGTTTATGATAATTAATGGAAATCTAAGGACCAGCTGGAGGATCAAAGCAACGACGAATAAAGCTCATGTCATCCTCATGTCGCATGATGTGTCAATCCATTGAATCAAACCTTTCTCCGACAAAAGGCATGAAGATCCCGAAGCTCACTAAGGATATCATTCAGTAATGCAGAGGATGGATCTCTTGGTGGTGGAGATGGAATGCATTCGTCCGGAGCATTAGTTGGGAGATCCTGTTTATGAACCCATTGACCGTCTAGATCTTTCCTATACCCAAAGGATTCAACTGCAGTGGCTCCAATGGAAAATGAACATTTAACCTTGACAAAAGGTTCATTAGCAAGAGGAATGCTGAAGTGTTGTAGAATCAGAGTAACTAGGTGTGGATAAGGGAGAGGTGCATTTACCCGTAATGACTTATGCATACGGTAGCGAACAAGATGAGCCCAGTCAATTTGGTGGCCAATTTGTAGGGCCTATAACATAATTAAATCTTTCTCAAAGGCTTGAGCAAGGTTTGCGGAATGAGGAAGCAACACTCGACATAGTATTTAATGCATGATACGACATTCAAAGGTAAATAAACCAGCAAGTAAACGACTAGCCATATAAGCATTTTCAACACTGACCATTTTTCGGGTATCATGACTAGAATAAATGGGTTTCCAATCATCAATTAAGGCTCCTTCAAAAGGGACACCCTGACTACTCAATTTTGTGAGAGAATAAAACAAAGATCGGTCAACAATAATGGGTATTTTGTGGACTTTAGAAAATATGACTCCATCACGAATTTCCAAGTTATTATAAAAGACACAAACTAATTTTGAATAATAATGAAATTTCAAAGTCACAAAATCCACTAATTCAGAGTTTTGAAAAACTTGATAGCAGTCAAAGGTTTCTCCCTCAAAGATATCAAAATCAAGCAATATAGGATCAAGAAGGACACGATTGGAAAAGAAAGAGTAATACCTCTAATGTTGCTCATTGGAAGAAAATAGAGTAAGAGAGTGTGGTGAGGAAAAGGATGGATTAGGTGGTGCTGGAGAGTCATCGGAAGCATTGTGGCGGCGTTGGCCTGCAGTGGTAGTGGAGGAGGATGAGCCCTTTCTCTTCTTTGATGATTCTTCCATTTGAGGAATAATCTAGAAATTTTGATCAGTTAGGTTTGTAAAGGATTGAAAAAGAGGAATTTTGCACTTTGTTTGATGGGATTTGGTGAAGAAATGAAGAAGTTATGAGGATTAGAAGACTAGAGAAGGTTTTGAGCCGTTGGAGAGAGAGAGAGAAGATGAGGTTTTGTGCTTAGAGAGAGAGAGAAAAAAAATCTGTATTTATAGCCAGGGATGACTGGTGATCAATTATAGCTCTTTGAAATCGATTACAATCATGCTGAGTAACTGCTTAACTGCTTCTGGTAATCAATTACACCACCTTTGTTCTTTGGTAATCGATTACAGGTGTTGATAATCGATTACATATCCTAAAACTTTTAAATATGCAAGAGAACAAAGATCATAGGCAATTAAATTGATTAGGAGTCTAAGTCAAATTGGTCAAAAAGTCCTAATTCTCTTCTAATAGTAAAGAAGCTTTCTTTTGGCAAAGGTTTTATAAAGATATCAACCAATTGATTCTTTGTGTCAACAAACTCTAATACATAATCCCCCTTTTGAACATGATCTCTAAGGAAGTGATGCCATATTTCAATATGTTTTGTTCTAGAGTGCAGAATGGGATTTTTGGATAGGTTGATTACACTCGTATTTTCACAACGGATAGCAATATGATCAAGCATTAAGCCATAATTAGAGAGTTGTTGTCTCACCCAAAGGATTTGTGCACAACAACTTCTAGTAGAAATATATTTCACTTTTGCAGTGGATAAGACAACACTATTTTGCTTTTTGTTATGCCATGATACTAGTGCAGAACCAATAGAGTGGCAAGTCCCAATAGTGTTTTTTCTATCAGTTTTGCATCTAGCAAAATCAAAATCAGAGTATTCTACTAAGTTGTAAGATGAATTCTTAAAAATAATAAAACATTGGTTTTCCGGTAAAACTGATGTGAATATGTTGTATTAACATCGGTTTTTTAGCAAAACCGATGTCAACGTTGATGATGCATACACTTATTTGGTGTAGTTCTTTGTGTACAACATCGGTTATGTGTACATAACCGATGTTAATGTTCAAATGTTCACATCGGTTATTTATAACTAACTGATGTTAATGTACAAGAGTTGACATCGGTTATCTACAGATAACCGATGTTAAAATACAAACGTTGACATCGGTTATACACAAATAACCGATTTTAATATACATACGTTAATATCGGTTTTCTATTACAACCGATGTTAAGGTTCATATCGACATCGGTTTTTGTAAATAACCGATGTTGTTTATGATATTAACATCGGTTTTTGTTAATAACCGATGTTGTTTTCAAGTATTTTTTTTATATATACTTTATGTTCTTACAGTAAACCCAAAATTGTACCTGTCAAATGCAATTTCAGGCCCAATTCACAGCAAATAAATATTTTATTCTGCTTTCAAGCAGTTTTAATGATAATAAACATCAAATAATTGATTTATCATAAAGAACAATCATCAAATGAATTTAATGTTCATGTTACATAGAAAATGTAAAAAATGTTAAACCAAAGTAAACTAAAGCTAAAGATAATGTCCCTAAATCCTAGGCCTGATCTCTAACTCGGAGATAAAACTGTGCCCACTGGATCCGCAATGCTTTTAATCTCTCTGGCTCCAATGGTCTAGGATCGTTAAAATATTGCATGATGAAATAAATCATAATAAGTTAATAATGTAATACAAATTATATATAAATCAATTTTGTTTGAAATAAACTTACTGCTTCCCAATTATTCCTAAAAGTTCCTAAAATGATGGTGAACATCCAGTGCATCACATAGTAGCCGCACTCAGTACTTCCTTTTTGTCTATTACACTAAATACATAATGAAATTTGGATATTAATTAAACAACTAGTGTACAGACACATAAAGAAATATATATAAGTAGAAGTTTTATGTAAATGACGTACCTTGACGACAATCCACCTAGCAGAAGCCTTTGATTTAGGCTGTGGAGCATCATCAAGACTCTTGATAGCACTGTTCCATATGAGTAACAATTAAAAACTGGTATTGTATGTTGAGGTATTACAATGCAAATGTATTGAAAAGAACACTAACCTATTAATAATCCCCTTAAGGTAGTTGTCTGGCCTGTAATGCAATGAACAAAACCAGACAACTAGGTGTTCCTTGGGCAGGATGATAACCATCTGCCAGTGTCCGTTGCAATGGAACCTAAAATGGGTTAGTACATTAGTAAACATTAATTAAATTTAGTTATTTTGTGACTTACCCATTTAGGTAGGCTCCAAGATAGACATCGCGTTGTGTACTCTGCATCCAACTCTTTATGTAACTTTCAGATTCAAACTGTGATTGCCCAAACCTCTGAATGGACTGTGGCTCGAGGAATCCATAGATATCAGAATTCCCCACTCGCATACATGTTTCAGTGAGATGCCTGTTTATGTTAAGTCAAAGTTAAATATTTATGAATTGAAAGCCATAACTTAGGTAATTAAAAGCCTTTTATATAAAGACTTACAAAATCCACAACTGTAACATTGATATGCTGAGACATTGACCACCGTGTGTGATTTCGGAGAGGTCTTCGTGCTTTATGTAGAGGGGGAAATCTGGATTAAAGACCCCGAACACGGTGGCATCCCATCTAACCTGATAATGCCTCAAGAAAAGCTCTGGGATGATCAATGTCATCAGATAAAGCGGATCATCGACCTCCAGATCGGGCTTCGGAGGTGGTTTTGCCGGAGACACAGCTGTTCATGAAACAAAGTTAAATAGCCTAATTTGAGGCACACTTAATGAATTATTTTAAAAAGAATAAACATATGGTAAGGACAATAAGTACCTGCTGTGATAAAGACTTGACCAGATGTGTCGGCCAAGCAAGGATGGTGTGAAGTGCATGCCCCACTAAGGAAACCTCATCAGTGGGTACAGGAACTGGAGCATCTGCATCTGTAACCTCCTCCACACTCACCTTTACTTGGCCAGGCAACAAAGGAGTGCTATGAACAACAGTGGATTCCTCATAAACTCTCCCCATGGCAACCAGGTGGGCAGGATCTGCTTCTATGTACAAGTCGCACCTGTCAGAGTCACCCGTCTCAGGATCGTTTCCTGAGGTATCAACACAACTCCCCTTTGTGCTCACTCGAGGACTGGAGGGACCAACCAGAGGCTTAGGAGGCACTGCAAGTCCCTAAGATTGCATCTGCGACTGAAGCTGGCTGAAGGATGCCATGACCTGCCTCGTTACTTTCTCTGTGACGAACTCCTCTAGCTGGTCCCTGATCTGCTGGGTAAGCTACTGTAATTCGTCAGGAGGCAGGAAGGAAACGCTATGGGACGTCTGTGGAGCCGATCCAAAGTATTGCTTGATGGTGACACCAGCTCCAGCAGCACGGACACGTCCAGTGTGCTCTGGACGTCCAATAGTAGCGGCGAGAACATCCTGACGTCGATGGGGGACGAACGATCCATGTGTGGCCTGCTCCTCAAACGAATCTTGCACAGAAAACACACAGTGGTACACGACATTCTCAAAATATTGAAACATAATTGTAATGGTTAGTTGAAAATGACTTACAATCTTCTTAGCGATTTCCTTTGCAGCCTCAGTCATAATCTCCCCTGTCTTCTTCGTGCGGGCCATCTTCCACTTCACGTGGCGTCTGACCGGGGATGGATGGTCGATGACGCCATCAACTCTTCCTGACTGTGCAACTTCCTCTAGCTTCTTCTTCGTCTTCTCAGCTAGGAGCTTCTGCTCCAAATAATCATAACCCCCACGAGACAAAACGTGGGGGGCAGTATTCTGCTTCTGGATGGCCTGTGCCTTCATGCACACATCCTGAAAAAATTAAACAATAATGTTTGAAATGGGTAGAATGAATTATAACAACATCATGTTTAATATTAAAAACAACTTAAATGGCAAGGAACTGATCGGCTGCATGGGCCCATTTCCTCGTGAGGTCTGATTTAAACTACCTCCATCTCTCCCCCACGGTCTGCAGTAACTTCCTTTTCGTCCTACTGTCAGAAGCCTCTGGGATATCAAATTCTGCCTGACAACATCAAATAAAGTTTATTTGTTACAATAATGTATTTTTTGGCTATTAATTAAACAAAATCAAATAAGGAAACAAAAATACCTGAATATCCTCCCAAATCAGGTCCTTCTGAGCAGTAGGGACCTCTTTCCAGTTCTCGTAGGTGACGTCCACCTTATCACGTGCCACAATCCCCAAATATGATCTTAATTTCTTCCTATGGGGACCGTCGGCCTTCCCAGTAGCAGGATCAACATGCACCACTGGTCTCTCAGCACCAGATGGTCTAGTGGACAACGATCGTAGACGTGAGGCTTTGCGTGTCCGCTTCATGGCAGACAGCGAAGCCGATGCGTCCGAAGGAGGAGGAGGAGAAGGAGGAGGAGTGGAGGCAGGTGGAGAACCCATGATCTTTTATACAATAACATACAACAACATACAAAATAGGATTAGTCAAAAGAGGATCAGTCATAAGTTTTTTTTGGAAGGCAAAAGTATAATATTATTAATAAAACATAACTGGACCAGAGGTACTTAGGAGATCAGATACAAGACACCCAAGGTGCCACCTTCCAAAAACATAAAACCCAACAAAACCCCACCACAAAAGGAGACAAGACAAATTAACCAAAGGACTCCGAAACATTGGTAGTTCTGCTTTTTAATTGTGATTTGGGGCAACCATGTTATAAAAAGTCTATTACATGTAATCAACAGTCAATGTATGCTTGATGGAATATAAATACTATAGTTTCAAAAATACGCATGTACATGGCATCCTTAGGACTTCATGCAGCTGATGTTTGTCGCCAGTTTCATCATCCACCACCCTTTTCTTCTCTGCCTTCTCATGTTTGTTGTTGTTAAACCCATATTTATGCCTTCTTCCCTTCATGTCTTGTTTTATCACAACTTTATCCGAATTTCCTATCTTCAGCACAGTTGAATCTCCTGTCTTATTGTCCAATGACACACTTTGATGGCCTATATCTCTTTTCTTCGTATGTTCTAGTGGTTCAGCTTCAGAATGCATAGAGCAATCTGAATTTTCCAGTGATCACCAAAGGCTTCTGCATCAGCATTGACACTCTCCACCCTCTTTGGTTTATGCTTCTGTGTTGCATTATGTGCTTCCTCCTTATAATTCTTAGATTTATTGGAGGTCCCACTAGAAGAATCAGCACCAATCCGTGCCTGTTCCTCCTCTACCAGCTCAATATCTTTCGTTTCACCATTGCTTTTAGTAAAGTACACTGTAATTTACAAAACGAAAGTTGAAAGGAAAGATATTGAGCTGGTAGAGGAGGAAGAAGCAAAGATTGGTGTTGATCGTTCTAGTGCAACCTCTAATAAATGTGAGATTTATAAGGAGGAAGCACGAAATGCAGCACAGAAGCATAAACCAAAGAGGGTGGAGAGTGTCAATGCTGATGTAGAAGCCTTTGGTGATCACTAAAAAATTTAGATTGCTTTATGCATTCTGAAGCTGAAGCACTAGAACATACGAAGAAAAGAGATACAGGCCATCAAAGTGTGTCATTTGAGAATAAGACAGGAGATTCAACTGTGCTGAAGATAGGAAATTCGGCTAAAGTCGTGATAAAACAAGACATGAAGGGAAGAAAGCATAAATATGGGTTTAACAATAATAAACGAGAGAAGATAGTGAAGAAAAGGGTGGTGGATGATGAAACGGCGACAAACATGAGCTATATGAAGTCCTAAGGATACCATCTAAAAGAAAATACTGATGCGTCAATCAGAGAAAAATGTAGTTGTCACTTACTTGCTTTGGTGACCTCTGTCTCTGCACAAAATTACATTAGACGATGTTAATCAATTCTCCTTCATCATGATCATTTCGATTAGCATGAACGTCATCAGCTTCTTCTTCTCCGACAACGTTAGGAGTGATTTGAGCGGTCAAAGGACTAACATAGGTGTCCATGTATGAATCATCATCTTCTACATTAACACCAATTGTTTTGCCCTGCAGAACCACGCACCACCTTTCATCACAAGGGTCTTGCACGTAAAATACTTGTCTAGCTTGTTCTTCCATGATGAAAGGGTCATTGTGGTAACCAAGTTTCTTTAGGTCTACCAACGTAAATCCTATATCATCGGTGCGTACATCGGTGTTGCTGTCAACCCATTTACATTTGAAAACACATACCATAAATTTCACATAGTTAAGCTCCCAAATTTCATCAATGAACCCAAAGTAAGGGATGGAAGCTACACAGGAATTGGCATCATTGACACTTGCAAAGTGTTGAGATTCAGCCCTTAGGGTGACCCTGCTGTTCTGCATTGTACTTTTGTCATCTTGTGCTTTTGTGTAAAATGAATACCTGTTTATGTCGTATCCTTGTCAGGTTATAACATTTCTTTTAGGCCCATCTGCTAGCTTTCTCAATGTTTTTGAAGAATTCTCATCTGCAAAGATTGTATCTTTAAACCAATCACAGAAAGTCTTGTTATGCCTTTTCAACACCCAATTCTTTAACATTTTCGGATTATACTGTTTGACTAAAGCTTCATGCTTAACAATGTATGGCAAAACTTCATTATTGTTGTTCAAGACATACAAGTGAGCTTGTAACAAATCTTCTATCACAAACATTTTTCTCCACATGCATAACATCAATACAATGTCTAACATCAAGATCACACCAGTACAGAAGATCAAAGAAAATGGACCTCTTCTTCCATATGCAACTCTCACTTTTATCCTTTTTTTGGATCTTCCCAAATACAGTATTCAGGTGTTGAACCCGCTGATATACCTGCTCATCAGTCAATGGTATCGGCACAATATCATGCTCTTGACTTCCATTAAAAGCTTTTCTCAGTCGTCTGCAAGGATGATTGGGTGTTAGAAAGCGGCGATGCCTACTGTAGACAGTTTTTCTCCCATGTTTAAGTTGTATGTAACTTGTATTTTCTTCACAGATGGGGCATGCATAATGACCCTTATCACTGTAACCGCTGAGATTCCCATATGCTGGAAAGTCATTAATGGTACAAAAAAGCATTGCACGCATTTCAAAGGTCTCCTTGCGAAACACATCAAACACTACAACCCCCTCGTCCCACAACTTTCTCAGATCTTCAACCAACAGACTTAGATAAACATCAATGTCATTTCCTGGCTGTCTTGGGCCCGATATCATCATAGACAACATCATGTATTTTCGCTTCATGCACAACCAAGGAGGCAAATTGTAAATTACTAGCAGAACTGGCCAAGAACTGTGTTGAGTGCTTAAGGTGCCATATGGATTCATTCCATCACTGGCTAGTCCAAGTCTAAGATTTCTTGGCTCTTTCCCGAAATCCGGATACAAACCATCAATCTTCTTCCACTGCGAGCAATCAGCCGGATGACGGACCATTCCATCAGAAATCCTTCCATTTGCATGCCATGTAAGGTCTTTTGCATCATCCTCATTAGAAAAAAGACGCTTAAACCTTAGAATGATTGGAAGATACCACAAAACCTTCGTTGGGGGGCCCTTGTTCGAGTTTCATCATAACTGCTTTCTTCTTCATCCTTCACTTTGTACCGTGAAGTCCCACAGATAGGGCATTTGGACATTTCTTGGAATTCATGCCTGTACAATATGCAATCATTGGGGCAAGCATGAATCTTATGATACTCCATACTCATCGGACACAATATCTTTTTCGCCTTATAGTAACTTTTAGGCAACGTGTTGTCCTCTGGAAGCAGATTGGGCACTACCTCAAGCAGTGAGGTGAAACTTTTGTCACTCCACCCATACCTGGCCTTCATATTAACCAGACTTAACACAACAGACAACAGGGTTAAGGAATTCTTGCACCCTATATGCAAAGGCTTCTTAGAATCACTATGCAATCCTTCATACACAGGGGTGTGTGCTTGCTGGAAAGACTCTTGTCCAAGGTCACGAATCATGTCCTCTAACCGATCTCCCATTTCTATATCAAACGGTTCAGATTGGGACCCACTCTGCATGTTTGTGGCTTCACCATGCCATATCCACGTCGTGTAATTCTTCTTAATCCCATCACACAATAGATGGTCCCGTATGTCATTGAGTAATTGTCGTCTCCCATTCAAACAGTTGATGCAAGGACAATAATATTTTCCTTCTTCATTCAGTCGACCTCTTTCTGAAGCAAATTGCAAGAATTGTTCGACGCCATCCTCATATTCTGGGCTCATGCGACTTTCATTCATCCAACTTCGATCCATCTAAGCAATTCCATGCATGAAAATCTCACTTTTTTATTTATAGGTGTGGCACTATCCCATTTAGGAAAACTGTCTTTTATGTTAGCTTCAAACGTCAGGGTTACCATTATTTACAAAAATTTGACTAAATTTTGGCAACATTTCGCATTGGTCTCCAAGTACACAACATGACATCAGTCAAATGAATTTCCCGATAATCAAGTATGCACTCAGAGAATAATATGAAATGCATTGAACCGAAATTTAATCAAATTAATGAAAATAATAATAACCTTCACGAATGAATCTAACATAAAAATACCAGTTTCCCCAAACTGTCCAAATAGACAATTCAAGACTAAATACAATGACTAATGCAAACTGTCCGCAAAAGTCATTGCATTCAGTCTCAAATGGGAATCTAAGGTTCACTCAGCATGAACAACAACTTAAGGTTGTAATTGGATTGCTGTCCTCTTCCCCTCCCCATAAATATCTATGGTATAGACATATTTACTGATTTTACCTGTGCTTTGCTATAACTTCAAATTTTTTTGTGTATTTTCAACTTTCTGTTGTGTGTGTGTGGGTGTGTGTGTGTGTGTGTCTGTGGTTATGTATGTGTATGTGTGTCTGGCTATGTGTGTGTGTGTGTCACTGTGCGTGTGTGTGTGTGTCGCAGTCTGTGTGTGTGTGTGTGGCTGTGGTTATGTATGTGTATGTGTGTGTCGCCATGTGTGTGTGTGTCGCTGTGTGTGTGTGTGTGTGGTTATGTATGTGTATGTGTGTGTGGGTGTGTGTGTGTGTAGCTGTGTGTGTGTGTGTGTGTGTGGTTATGTATGTGTATGTGTGTGTGTGTGTGTGTGTGTGTGTGTGTGGTTATGTATGTGTATGTGTGTGTGGGTGTGTGTGTGTGTAGCTGTGTGTGTGTGTGTGTGTGGTTATGTATGTGTATGTGTGTGTGGCTGTGTGTGTGTGTGTGGGGGGGGGGGGTCTGTGGGTGTATGTGTGTGTGGGTCTGTGGGTGTAGGTGTGTGTGTGTGTGGGTCTGTGGGTGTGTGTGTGTGTGTGTGTGTGTGTCTGTGGTTGTGTGTGTGTATGTGGGTGTGTGTGTGTGTGAACAGCACAACCTGCATTTCAAAGATACCTTTAGGGGAGGACTATTCACAGATACTCATTAGATGTTAGATAAGTTAGTAAAACAAATACAACAATTTATCTACCAAACAATGGTATTGGGCTTGCAAATTCATTATTTGTTATTTTCTTTCCAAATTTTTAAATAAATACTACTTTCATGGCATTGCAATTTATGCTGTACAGGACTAACAACTGGTCATCCTATATCAAACAGTTCTAAAAGTATATCAGTAATGCATACAAACAATTTGACAGTAGTTTTCGAATAAAACATATAAATACTTGAGTTCGAGGCTTCAGCACAATTCACTTTCCAGCAATGACCGCAAGACTAGTTTTAATTAATTTCGAAACAGCAATGACCTCTACCTTTCGAACAATGCCTATCACCATAGGATAATTTGAAAGTCAAACAGAAGCACAATAAATCTTATCATAATAATAACAGGAAGAATTTTGTAGCTTTATATCAACATAAGTGAACTCAAAAACATCAACGACTGTTCACCAATCAGACTAGCTTTGGACCAGAATCCTATTTTCTAAGTACAAGGGACGGGCCTAATAAAATATGAAATGCAATTAGTAGGTAACAAGACAAGGTGATTTCATAGCAAGCTGAACCTAAGGACCTTAAGAGTATTTATTTTATTTAACTTTATTTGTGATTAGATATAAAAGTTTAGTCTTAAAATATGAATCATTTAGTACTCACTGCATAAAAAATTAGATTTCATCAATGCTCCCTCATCACCCAAATCCAAAAATTACTTCAACATCGTTCACAACAATATAATTTTTTCACCAAAAGAAAGCAATATAATTCTTTCTTGTCCATATCATGCCACTTCACCCCAACTACAACCAAATTAACAAGGTAAATGCTTCCATCTTTCTTTCACTGAATAGAGATTACAATTTTATATTCTACCCATTGATTAAAAAGGCCACTTAAATGAATTACCCTTTGAGAGCCCTTGAGTAACTTAATGTCTGTTCAATTAAATTAACAGAAGCATATGCTCAACTCGCACTCCCCACTTATGAAGCTAACAGACCTTAATGAAAAAGCCCCCATCACAGACTGCCATGCAGACGTGAGTTAGTGGTTTAACACCCATGGGGAAATTTCGGGCAATACAGAAAAAGAAATAGAGGGGGAGCACGAAAAAGCATTGCCTCTTGAGGTATCTATGCCTCACAACAGCATTTTGAATATCACGAATCCCAACATGGTCTATGCTGCCTCTGGTCAACACGACTTAAAAGTGGCATCTGAGGAAATGGGCCAACAGACATGTGGCCCAACTCTTTCTGCCACAAAAGTTTATGTGAGAAGAAAGGAGGTGTTGAGGAGTAATAGCAAAGCCCAGCAGTTTAAGAAATCAATTGTGGACTTCAACCCAGCCTCTAAAACTGACCCTCTGCCTTCGTTACATGAGGACTCTATAGAGCTGCAATGTGCCCTTTTGAAGGAAATGGGCTTGACTTATGGGGAAGATGATAACAAGGTTAAGGGGCTGTTGCTGGATATGGAGAATAAGGATAATACGATGGCAGCAGAGAAGGGAATTAAAATTCAACAATTATGATCATTCTCTCCTATAAATCTAGAGGTCTGGGGAGGGGAATCAAGTGGGCTGCTGTTAGAAGGTTCATTGTAAAGCACAAAGTGGACCTTGTCTGTCTCCAAGAAACCAAAAGGGAGAAATTTAATAAAAGTATTTGCCAGGCCATTTAGGGGGACTCGACTGCCCATTGGGATTATGTTCCTTCTGTGCAGGCTGCTGGTGGCCTATTATGTTTGTGGAATAACTCCATTTTTGAGGTGAATAGGAGGGAGCAAGGTAGAAGTTTTTTAATGCTTGAAGGGACATGTATTAGTAATAATCAGAGGATGATGATTGTCAATGTCTATGCTCCCTGTGATCTGGTTGGGAAGAAAGCTTTATGGGATGATTTGGCAGGATTTGCTATACTTCTCTACTTGGTGGGCTGACTTTAGGGTCATCATAATGGAAAGGAAATACATGCATTCCTAAGTCTAAATTAGCTCTGTCTGGTACTTTATCTATTCTAATATAAATTATCTTTGCTTTCCAAAAAAAAAAACATGCATTCCAAGCATCATCATAGCTCAAAACATGCATTCCAATCATATTGCCTAGTCTCAGCTTACTCAAATATCAATCATATTAGTTAGTCTAACTAGGGTTTCGAAACATCACAACAGAGACAGACCATTGAACAATGGATTTTCATCATTAACATACAACAGAGACATACCTTCGATGGCTTCCAAGGGAGTCTTAAAGCCAAGCACAAAGGACTTCCAAAATCGAGTCCCACCCTTTCCGGGACTCGATTTTTTCCTAGTTTTCTTTGACCTGCGAAAGTGAGCAAATGCTCAAACGAGGAACGCCTAATGTTAAAACCAAAGGACGTACCTCAAAAGACAAGTGTCAGACACAAACTCCACAAACACGAACTCGACAATATGGTTGCAGTCATGGAAGCAAAGCCCAGTTTGCGACAAACACCAACTCAGGCAGAAGCAGAAACAACAAGAACGCCTTGGGAGTACCCTTTCCGAGACTCTTTCCTTTCCTAGTTTTCTTTGACCTGCGAAAGTGAGCAAATGTTAAAACGACGAACGCCTAATGTTAAAACGACAGGACATACCTCAATCGATAAGTGGTAGAGACGATCTCCACAAACACGATCTCCACAATGTGGTTGGAGTCACGGAAGCGCAGGCCAGTTTGAGACAAAGACGAACTCAAGCAGAAGGAGAAAGAAGAAGAACGATAGGGTTCAAGCGCGCGGGTTGTGCAATTTCAGAATTTGAATATATAATGATAACAACATCGGTTTTTTTTAAAAATAACCGATGTTAACATCAACTACGTAACATCGGTTTTCTTAAAACCGATGTTAACATCAACTCGATAACATCGGTTTTTACAAAACCGATGTTAACAACGGCATACTAACATCGTTTTTCCGAAGCCGATGTTAACTACTCCATAGTAACATCGGTTATTAAAATAACCGATGTTAATATCGACGAGTTAACATTGGTTTCCGTAAAACCGATGTTAATTAAGTCTACTTATTTATAAAATGCCACCGCGCTTTTGTTAACATCGGTTATGTGAATAACCGATGTTAACCGTCCGATGTTATATCTAAAAATTGTAGTAGTGTTAGAAATATTTTTACAAGTAAATACTTACTTCTAGAGATGTATATTTGTCGATAAAGTTAAATTTTCCATTCCAAAACAACGTTTTGTTGCTGTGTTATCTTTTTTTTTTTTTTTGTTTAAGCTTAGTGTGGCTGACTGGCTTAAGGAAAATGTTCTCTAGTCTGATGACTTTAGCGTCGACTAGATTCACCTTTTGGTTATATGGTTCTATTTTTTGTAAAATTTCTTTACTTTTTGTTATCAAACTCAAACCAATTATTGACTCAGTCAGGGTACTAAATTACTAGGTCAAGGGTAGATTAAGTGAATTAATGGTTGACTGACATTGAGTTTAAAATATTAAAAATTTCTAATTAAAATTTAAAATATCATCAAATCTCAAAAAAGTTAACAAAACAACAAATAAATATATAAACGTCTCAATTATCATTTCCTAAAATATCACAATTGACCCATCACCATCATGATTGTCGTTGTCAACATCATAACCACCGTTGTAGCCCCATTATAATTATCGAACCCATCATTGCCATCCTCAACCGTCACCACCACCATTGTCAACCGCCATCACCTTTGTCAACGTCGCTACCACCACCATGACTACCATTGCAACCCCCACCATGATTGTCGTTGCCACCACCATTGTCATCAGTTGTCACTACCACTGCTGCCATGATCATTGTCGTCGTCACTACCACAACCGCCAATGACGATGGTGGTCATGGCTGACAATAGCAACGTTCATAACGACAAAAGCGGTGACAATCATGGTGATGGTGATAGGTTAACGCTAATTTAGATATTTTAGGACGTGATTTGTTTGATAAATCTTTTAGAGATTTAATGGTCATATTATTTTTAATTTTGATTTTTAAATATTTTAATCTCAACCACCTATGTGTGTGTGTGTGTGTGTGTGGCTTTCAAGTTTTTATTTTATTTTCAAGAGAAATTAATTTGTGGCAACTATTAGTCGTCAAAACCTATTTAATTCTTTTAATAATTACCAGCCACAAAATAATAATAAAATTATTGCCACATCATCATTTAATGGCTCAGATAGACAATACGGACTAAAACCTTAATGGAAAAAAATGTTCAAAAACCTTGACTGGTCAAAATTTTGTTTAGGACTAAAACCCGAAATTTGAATAAGTTTGCCTATCACATAAGTTATGCCTATCAGATTGAGTAAGTTTGTCAAAATTCTGATTGAGTAAGTTTGCCTATCAAATAAGTTATGCAGTTACCCTAGTTTGACCATATGTGTCTCAACAATCAATGGTTGAGAACAATTGAGGAGTCGTGGGTTTTTTATAATTCATAGTGAGCTGATTTGGTTAATCTGATTGAACCAAAATTAATTGTATTAAAAAATGCAAAATTTAATGAAAATACAAAAAGAAAATATGATGCTTTCAAAAGTTCAACAAAAAACCTAAAATTTGTTAGTGGTTCAACTTACAACCAAACAATCATAATGAATTACTAAACTTATGACATAATTAATATATTTTTTATATCTTATGTTACTTATAATGATTTAGCAGTTCAACTACTAATTCATTATTTCGACTAGTGACCCATAAATCTAGGACCTCAACCCTATCATCGATCGATCTGATTTTTATTATTTATTTAATAGAGAGAAAAGAGTGTTTTTATAATTAATAAAATAAACTAGAAAAATTGGACTAAGAATTAAGTCATCAGATTTGTAGCTATATAAAGGAGATTTTATCCATCAGAGCAGTTTTACAAAATATTTTCTACGTTCTCTGCTTATTTTCTCTTACGCTTCAAACAAAACCCTAATAGAGCAATCGGAGGAGGAACCCTAGAGGGCATTGGAAACACCACCATTGCTAATGGAGAACACTTGAATGACTACCTTGAGATAAAGGATGAGTTACTCAAACTTGGGATTAGAATGAACATGTGTAGGGATCCCTAGAGGATCAATTTTGGGTTGTTTTATGAAATTCAATTATGTTCTTATGCTTTTAATCACGAATTAACTATGTTTGACAGACCAATTAATGTCCCAATGCAAAATTTTAATGAAATTGATGTGCTCTTGTGTTGAGTTGAACTCTAAAAATGGAGTTTTATCTAATTGGCATGAATTGATGAAATTAAGTAAGGAGAGGTTTAATGTAAGAGGGAGTGAGACATTCTTTTTCTTGCATGATAATTTTTGTTTTCCATTGTTAATTTAGATGTTTGCTTGTGAGTTTGTATTGGTCCCCTTTTAATGGTATTTAGGGATTTTAATAAATTGTTTCAACTACACATTTGAATTACTATGACAATCCGTGCTTCTGAGAATTTTACAAAGTGCAATGACGTTGAGTTATAAAATTTCGTGTGTAATGTATATTTTTGTGGGGTGTGTGTATGTGTGTTTACATGTGTGTAACGAATTGAATTTGGTGTTCTAGACGTTATACAATTGTTTTTCCTTTGACTTATGAACTCCTTTTGCCTTGCCTTTCATCCCATTGACTTTTACTTATTTAGTTGATTTGTTACGAAACTCTATACCTTGGCCCTTCACGTTAATCATATAGACAGATAGAGGAATACAACCATGGCCCTAATTATATGATAAGAAATAAAAATTCCAAGGGTTTAGTTTTTTTTAAGTATCTAGCTTGTTTTGTTTATAGAATGTTCATGTCACAGAGAATAGTTTCAAAAATTAATCACTGTGAGGCACGACGAGTTAAAAATATTTTGAGAACAATTGAGGAGTCGTGGGTTTTTATAATTCATAGATAGAGTGTGTGCATTAAAATGTTTTCTAGGTTGGACTTAATCAGGAGGGAGGCCTTCATGTACTCTCCGGAGTCTAGGCCTTGGGATAAATATATTCGGTTTGAGTGTTCCTCTAAGCCTATGTTAATCCCATATGGTTGGAGCATTATCGCAAAAATGTGTGACCATAACTGGTATGCCTATGATTTCACTTAGTAAGGAGTGACTTGACTTACCCATTGTGTGACATGTCTTATCATGTACTCCTAAGTGTCCGACGAGGTTTTTCATTGAAAATGGTACCATATTGCATGTAGACTTGAGTCTAATATATCAGTTGCATAATGCTTGTGTTTGGTTTTTCATTGAGTTGCAAATTGAGACTTGGTGTTGTTTCTGAAGTGTGTGGTCTTGAATGAGTGTGAACACTTGTGTATGATTTTTGTGAAGTGATGATGATGTATGTATTGAGTTGAATGCTCTTAGTTCTTAATTCATAGGAATGTGATAACTCATTCCCGGTGTGTATTTTTGTTTGGCATTTTATATGGATATTTATTGTATTTTATTCGAACCCAGAGACGATTGGACTTAGTTTTTCAAGTAAATACTTACTACTAGAGGTGTGTATTCCTCAATAAAGTTAAATTTTCCTTTCCAAAACAACTTTATGTTACTGTGTTATCTTTTTTTATAATCAGTGCAATTGACTTAGGAAAAATGTTCTCTAGTAAGATGACTTCAGCATCAGCTGGATTCACCTTTTGGTTATATGGATCTCTTTGTTGTAAGGTTTCTTTACTTTTCTTTTGAATTAAGTATATTTTTAATACTTGAAAATATAATTGAATTTGAGAATAAATACCTATTTTGATCCCTGAAAGTGTAAAATACTGACAAATTGATCCTTAAAAGTTGAAAATTTTGAATTTAGTCTCTACATGTACAAAAAGTGTGACTAATTGGTTCCATCGTTAACTCTCCTCCATATCTGGTTAGTAAGGATCCGTTAAGTGAGAACAAGATAGACTAGTAGAGTATCACATCATTGATGAAGTGATTGTATAGTCGAACACATTAATAGATCATCGCTAACGGCGGGTAGTAAAGTCGAGCAAAAATGTGACAGCGGGTAGTAAAATAAAGATGTGGCTTATTTTACCGGTAGTAAAAGTTATTCAAGCCATTTTATTTAGTTTGTTGCTAAATTTCATGTTTTGTTGCTCTATCTTTTCAAACCACAAGTTTAGCCTCACTATTTTTTTAATTCAGTCATCCATCTCCCACTTTAAAAAAAATCATGATTTTAGCTTCCTGATTTTTTAATTGAGAAATTTCGTCTTCACTTTAAAAAAATTCATAACTTTAATTCTTATGACCAAATTCAATCGCTGAATGACACACGAACTAAATAATTACAAAAAATCTACGACATGTGTCAACAAAATGTACATAGTTAACTTTAGATATTGGTTACGTGAATTAAAATCGCAGATTGTTTAAAAGTGAAACGAAATGTCTCAATTTAAAAATTAGAGGAGTAAAATCATGATAAAGAGATAAAATTTACATTTTAGCCTACATTTTAGGTTTCCAACATAATATTTTCCCTAAAAAATAAGATTCTACTGCAAGAGAAAATTATGAGGATTTAAAGGAGATGAGAACAAAGTATGAGCCAGGAAAAGATAATGCAGCCAAAACCAAAGCATACACACAATTAGCAATAGCCAATAGAACCATCCAGCAAAGTAAGGAACAACCCAAAATATCCACACAATCTGTCATGTGCATACAATAAATGGTAAGATTCTGAAAACACTTACATAATTTAGCATAAACTCATATAAGCAAACGTACAGTACCTTAATTTCCATATGGCAACACCAAGCTTTGAATATAATCATGGGAGGACATTGGCACTTGGTTGTTGAAATCTTGAGTATAGACTATTCTATTATCTTTCTTATTATAGAGAATAAATTTTAAAGATATATAATTTGCCAGCAACAGGACATCACCTTTTTCAGAGATGCACAGAGGCTTCAGTATTACACAGGGCAGAGGGGCTTGAAGAAGCTCAAGAGTTACATTCAACAATTGAGTCCAAGAATTTTCAACTCCAAATTCCCTCATTAGCCAAACAACAAAATGGGTTCTCCGGTGAACATGAGAAAGACACAAGCAGCCCTTCAATACCCCAAGTTCAGGGCCACAGGGAACTTGAGAAAGACCATTCGGCATCAGCAAATATTTGAATGTCTCCTTGTTTAGATCATATGAAAAAATTACTAATTGATCGACGGTGACAGTTTCCCATTCGTAATCAAAACCCAACTTGCGAATTGCGAACCAGTTAACAGTGCCACTCACAGGTTGTCCACATTTTTCTCCCAAAATGGGGAATGCCGGACAAGTTAAAACCTTTCTCCAATGAGTGTCACCTAAGCGGTGAACTCTCACCTCCCAATTTTGTGACTTAATATTCGAAAGGACTAACACCACCTTGTAAGTGTCACTCCGATCATCATAAGCAAACCCACACTTCACTTGATACCACCAAAGTTTATAATTGCATGAGCGAAGACATAAGTGTGGTGAATCTTCAGACATGATCCTTGTGGCCAGGTTACAAAACCAGACCCGGTATTCACTGAATTCACCTCTAGCAACCAAATTAATCAAGCAAACCAACCCATTGCAGGAACCTATAAATAAGTATCTGTTGTCTAGCTGGTGGCAACCATTGTCAACAGTGGATGATGGGTTCTCAAGTAAACTACATATAGAGCATGGGGCGATGCCTGGGAGATCCCTCATATCTTCAAACACAGTATTAATTTGACACCTTAATAGGACATGGGTGTTTCTAGATGACCTTTGAAGGTTCAATTTGACAAAGTGTGCTTGGAAGATGAGGGAATTCCAAGTCCTAGAAACACACCTGAAACGCATAAGAGATTTGACGGGAAGCCATGCCAAAATTTCTTCTATGAGGTCCTGAGGGAGCTGGGCCATTGCCATCTTAGTTGGGTCACCCAATGTTGTTATTTCAAAACCCTAGCCAGCAAGAAGAACAATACACATACTTTTCAACAAGGACATGTGCGGATTTTGGACAAGCATGGATAACAAAAAAATTAAACCCAAACCTAGAACACTAGAATGCAAAAAGGAAAATTAACAATAAGAAGCAAAAACACATAAATGAACTCACGGGATCAAGATTGACGGAATGAAACCTGATGTTAGTAATGGTGTGATTTCAAGAGTTTGGAGTTCAATCAAGGTTTGACTTTTCTCAAACATAAATTCTAAGGAAAAAGCACTTTGATCGCTTTATCTAGAGAAGCCAAACACTGCTTTGACGATGTCGATGACGGAAGGAAATCTGGTTCAGAGAGATTTGGGATTTGGGAAATAAAAAGAATAATAGAGGAGCGTAGTATTTTAATTACTAACATTAGCATTCATTTGACTGCACTAAGCATTCTAACGTTAGCATTGTCGTGGCAAAGGCTACGGTGGGAAACCATAACAAGTCTCCCATCGTGGAAAATTTAATATGAACCCTAGATTTTCTCAATTTTAATTTGATGGTTCAGAATTTTTTACTTTTTTCTAATTTATTTCATTCCTTTCTCGATATACCATTCCTTCTTTTTTCTCCTCTAAAGAAGCAACAAGAAGAGCTAGCAATGAATCCAAAAACAAAATTGATCAAACCTCTAAAAAATATGGTCTAATCAAAATTACTTGCAAGCTAAAATAAACAAAAAAATCATCATATTTCAAACTCCAAAATGCAAATAGAACAAAAAAAGTTGATTAAT